>NW_023495306.1:102500-111947 GCF_904425465.1 Colossoma macropomum
ATCTGCATATAAGCTCATTTTATGTTGAGTGTTTAACGTCTGAATTCCTTCAATATTGACATTTTGGCGTATTGCTGCAGCTAATGGTTCTATAAATATAGCAAATAAGTGGGGAGAGAGAGCGTCCTGGTCTAGTGCCTCTGTGAAGAGTGAACCGCTGTGATATTATGCCGTTAGTGGTTACAGTGGCGTATATGTATATATATAGTGACGTAGGTGAGGTATAAGATCTTAATCCATTGGATAAATGACTCTCCGAAACCAAACCTGCGTAATGTAGCGAATAGAAATAACCAATTTACTTTGTCAAAGGCTTTTTACTTTACTATTGTATTTTCTAATTCTTTACTTTTTTGCTCTAATGTTGTTACTTTTTCTAAGTTCTCCTTTTTCTTATATGTGGAATATGATATTATTTTCCCTCTTAATACTGCCTTTCCAGTTTCCCATAATATTGTAGATTGGATTTCTGGGGAGTCATTTATTTCTAGGAAGGATGCCCATTCTCTTTTGATGTAGGCTGAAAATTCAGAATCATTAAGCAAAGATGTATTAAAACGCCACCTTAGGACTGGTTTACAGTGTTTTTCTTTCAGATGATTCAAACAGGGGCCTGGTCGCTTATTGTAATGGGGTGAATTTGTCTATGCTTGAGATTCTGATTGAGTGAGTTGCTTATTAGAAAGTAATCTATTCGTAAATATGAATGATGGACTGGTGAGTAGAATGTGAATTCTTTTGTGTTGGGGTGTTTTAGTCGCCAACCGTCGACAAGACCAAAATCACTCATGAACTGTTTTATTGTTTCTGTAGATTTCCAATTACGAACGATTCTAGGGTTGGTTGTTCTGTCTAAACTTGGATCGATGACTGTGTTAAAATCTCCACCAATTATAATTGGAGAGTCTGAAAGATTTGAGAGTTGTTTAAAAATATATGTATCTTAATTTTTTTTTTCTCCTGAAATCCAATGTTGCAAATTTTGTGAATGTTCAGATTTTAGCTGTGATATGTAAGGAAGTTAAGCGTAGTATGATGTATCTGTGTTTCATTGTTGGGCTGTGTATATGTGTGTGCTGTTACCTTTATATGTATATATAAGTCATGATTTGGGATTGTAGGTTTATATTTTGGTGTTACGTTTGAATGTTGGGACAAAGCCAGAAATTTACAAGATGGAACATAAATGAAGACATAGATAATCACCAAAAACAGAGAAGAAAGAAAAAAGAAAAGAGGAAAAAGGAAGAAAGAATACGTGAGGATAAAGTAGAGTGAGAGGGATGCTGGGTAGTCTTTTTAACACTTGGTAATGGAGACCTGTGTGTGTGTGTGTGAAGTTTCGTACAAAGTTGGACCTGTGTATATAGCTATAGAGAGAGAGAGAGAGAGAAAGTGAGAGAAAGAGTGCGAGCGAGAGAGAGAGAGAGAGAGAGAGAGAGAGATCTGTAGGCAGATGGACAGACAGACAGATAAACAGGCAGACTGATGTCAATCATTGTCTGTTGTGTAGTCTGTCTAGTCAATAATATTCATATACTGCATAGACAATGTCATTGTCAATAATAATGATTCTTCTTCTTTCCCCACCTTCGCACTCTACCTTTAATATATCCAGGGTGTCGTGTCCTTATCTCTAAATAAATTCCCATCAACATACAGCTTATCCACAGATATGACTGCTCTGTTACCTTCTTTCATCATTTGCTTTCTTACAGTGAAGAGTTTCTTGCACCTGTCGAGTATTTCGCGAGGGAATCGGTCGTTAATCCCACAGTTTCTTCCTTTGAGCTCCTTTCCTTTGCTCATCATTAGTTGTTCATGTTTATAGTGCTCCTCTTTGGCGACGAGGGGTCTTGGACGTTTGTTTTGGGCGTTTTTCCCTCCGAGGCGGTGGATGTGGTGAAATGTTATCGGGTGGGAGTTTTAGTGTGGTGATTAAGAATTCCTGTACGGTTTTCTCGGGGTCTTCGGCTGGATTTTCAGGAATGCCAGACAGGACGACGAGCCTGTAGCTCTAGTACTGTCTCCTTCATTTGTGTGTTTTCTTTCATTACGGCTGATAGGTGGGATGTGAGGTTGTTAAAGGAAAGCTGTAGGGTTTTGTTTTCTTTAGACAGCTCAGTGATTTGTTGCTGGCTGAATTCCCGGCTATCACAAAGCGCTTGGAATTCTTTGTGGAGAACTTCAATGAGTGAAATTCTCACATCGAGACTGCTCAGTTTATTGTCAATGGACTGTAAGATGTCACTGACCTCTATGTGTAGCACAGCTTTTGTTTGAAGCTCTAGATCTTCCCGTGAGCTGGGTGGACGTGGTCTTTTGCAGGTAGGAGTTGAGTTCATCTTAGTTTTGTTTTCTCCATCTTCTTTGTTCTGATTCATGATTATCAGTTGATGGTAGGACTGATCGATGAATTCCTCTGTTGCTTCCAGGTCGTTAGGATGAGAAGTAGGTTTTTTATGCGATAAGAGGAAAATATTTCAGTAAGGTGTTTTTGCATACTATAAGCTGTATCTGTCGGCCGCCATCTTGTTGCTCGTGCACTCTCTCGCGGGAGTGTGAGTTAGCGTGTCATCCCCCCGTTATGCAATGCAATTTCTGCATTAATTAAAATATACATCTCATTAAGAGCTCATGTTTAATTTAATAACTATAAAGCAGGCTGTTATCATCTGCGTGTGAACTCCAAATTGGCTGTATCCCAATATGAATAAGCGCCCTGAGTGAATCCGACAGCAGGTAATTTACAGTGTATGTAGCTGGTTTCTATGGTGCATCAACATGGATCATTTTAGCTGACAGACACTGTACTGTACGTTTAGCTCTGACATGATTCACATTTAATTAGGATGTTTTAAAGCCATCATTAAAATGGAAATGACTACAAATACACAGATTTTAGATGTAGAATGAGAATGGTGTAGATCATCTTTGTGACACAACCAGACGAATCAGACGCTTGCGGTCAAAATCAAAAGGAGAGGCTTTATTATCAAGGGCTTGAGCGAAACTCGTGGTCGTGGAAAAGACAGAGGTCAAATCCAAAAAAATCCACAGACAAATAAGTAAAATCATAAGAACCAGGCAACCAAATCCAAAGGGGCAGAGACAAGCAGACAAAGTCGAAAAATCCAGGCAAACAAAACAATAACAAGAAGACAGTCAGAAAAACGCTCAGTGTCTCTCCCTCGAAGAAGCAACACCTGGGCTTTATACTCCATCTGACTAGACACATGACAGAACAGGTGTACAAGACCAGTATTCAGGTGAAGGAGATCTATGATTGGAGTGCAGAGAAGAGTCATGTGATCCCACAGAGGTTTTTTGGATGTGTGAGAATCTTGGTCCACTATGGATCGACTGAGATATTTATTTATTATTGATTATTTCATTTATTTTTATGTAGTCAGTGCTGCTGATGGAATTGAATTAATCTGTGCAGTGGTGCAACATCTGCGTTTTGCATAATTTGAAAACTCCAGTTACTCTTTTGTGTCACAGTGCTGTGAAAAAGTTCTTATAAAGCAGCCCTGAGTCACCTGTACAAAAACATACCCCTCACAACAGCCTCAGTGAAGAACACAGTAGGACACAACACTGAGCTTTATCTAATTAGGAACAGACTTCAAAGGATCAGATATTTATGTACCGGGATGTTGATCTCCAGATGGTCATGACGTGTGACGTTTCTTGAAGTAAATGTAGTTCTCGTTTGATTCACGTCATCATTTATCTGGAGCGATAAAAGAAAAAAAAAAATCAAAGTATAGAGAACATCAACATTAGTCTTGTGGAAAATATTAAATAAAAGTCGTAAATTCAACCATGCAAAGGGTCAGCTAAGCTAGCAGATCACTGACTGACTACAAATAAAGTCTAAACAGTGCCACATTCAGCTCTTATAAACCCAGTAATGTTCTCATAAACTAGACATCAGTCACATCTACTCACACATCAATCACTCCTAAACCAGAACAAATACAGAAAACCTTAAACACCATCAGTAACTCTCAGCTTAGTAGCTGAACTGCTAGTTGGCTCTGTTGTGCTGTTACCTGTGAACATGAAAGATCTTTTCAGTGGATGATGTTACAGTAACATTGTCTTTTGATGAACAAAACACATTTTTGAATAATATCTGGGGGTTAAATTAACATTGACTTTGTTTACTGTGCAGTCAGAATGAGCCCTGGTCTGATAGAAACAGGATACAATGGTATAAAATTAGATGATAATAGACAGTAATAATGTTTAAGGTTTAAAACACAGAAAGAACAATGAGGGATTAAATAAAGCCTCCAGGCTATTAGATCAATATACACTTGATATAATATTGACTATTAGATTAATATAATATCAATATTAGAGCACTTTACACCCCCCCCCCATGTTCTCACCTTGCGTTGAGTGGTGCACCATGTAAGATTATCTCCTCCATAATCAGACTTTATCTTCTCATCTCTCTTAATGTCTCTTATTGTGAACAAACACAGGTGTGTTCTACCATTTACTACAATTTATTCATTATTTTTTAATTGGGATCAGCACTGTCGTTGACCAAGCGCCCAAAGGACCCTTCATCATCAGTGACATCAGTGCTGTTTAGAAAAAGAATCTGTAGTAAATTTTCTTTTAAAAATGAAACAAAAATATAAACAACATAAATAAAATATACAGATGGTTTCAGTTTCACACTCAGAACAGAATCTTTATTAATCTACATTATAAATCTGAGAGCTGAACAGTTTCCCCATTGTGTTTGAAATCTCGCTCTCCAAAACAGTCAATCTTCTCCTGTGATTTGCTGTCCTTTATACTGTAGAATAAAACTTAGTTTCTCGATATTCACTTCTGCAAATTCACCACGACCTAAAAGACGTCAGAGAAAAAGATAAATAAATGAAAATAAGGTGACATTACATACAGGGTTCTTTGGGTTGAGTCTCCTCTGTATTTCAGTTGTGCTGCTGTAACAGGAAAAATATGTCAGAATAAATGAGACAAATCAAGCATACAAATCAGTTTTACACATTCATATGATAATGTTCTACTCATCTGAGGCCTTTAATAAAAAAAGAAACAATGTTTTGCTGACGTATATAAACACTGAGTTAAGGTGCTCCTTAAACACCTCAGTGGTGTTTATCTGAACAAACCAATGACAGAATGAAGCTGGTGTTCATATTAAAATCTACAAGGTGTGTAAAACGTCACACGAGTAAAACAATCATAAAACATGTTTTACATCCAACAGTTCATTTCCATGGTATAAACATTACTGTATGTAATTAAAAACATTAATTTATTAAAACGTCAGTATAGACCTCACATAGATCATACTTTTTATCTTTCTCAGGAACTACAGCAGAACAGGTGTTACACTAAACGCTGCCCTGGTCAGTTTTTAAATCTGCAGAGCACCTTTAGGCCTTCAGCTGTTCAGCTCAGCTTTATTTACTCGTAGAATGAGTAAACTAGTCTTAGTCCAGCTCTGCTAACTGTGGAAACACCACACCAGCGTTTCTAATTATGAACCCACCTTTATAGTTTAAGTCACCATGAACACTGTCATGTTTGTACATTCAACCATCCAGCTGTGTCTGAGTACAAAACTGTGGATGATCAGATAAACATGCTGTTTCAGGCTTTTATCACATTCTGAATTCACCCAGCCCATAAAGGACTGTTATGTTTGTCTAAATGGTTGCTAACATTAGCCATAAGCTCACCTCAGGACGCCACTGCTTCTCCGCAGAGCACACGCGACCCAACACCGCCCTTCTCACCACTGCTGACCCAAACTCACCTGGCTTAAAATAAATTTGATCTACAACGTTTAAAACCATGAAAGTACTCTGGTTTAAAAATCAACAAGCAAACAGCCGCATATCAATAAAGAACTAACAAACTTGATTAATTCAGACTGCTAGCGTGGATAGCTATCGCTATCACTAACTACGTTAGCAGCAGGTTAGCTCCATTACAATCCAACATACTGTACTTTGAGTATCTTAACCTATTAACGCCCTCAGTTCCAGAGAAAATAAGGCCTCTTGTCTTTATTCAAAGATTAAACAGCTGCACCTGACATCAATTCAAAATAAAGCAGCGCCAGTTACCCCAGTCTGCTAAACGCAAAGCAGCCACGGCTAACGAATGCTTAGCTAACACAAAGGGCTAAACTATTTATAAGATACAAATATGTTATTTATGTTGAGCATCTGTGTCCAAGATAACAGTCTTAGAGGATCTATGCTTATGTTATATTTCATGAACTGCCACCTTATTAGCTCCAGCTAGATTACCTATTAAAAATCAACACTGAACAACATTACATACATATTTACACCACCACATTTCAGACGTACTTATGGTTATTTAAAAAAGTACATGTTTTTAGATGGAATACAGTGGAAAAAATGCATCCCTGATAAAGAAAATCCCCCTCCTGAGTGAATCTCTGTAGCTCTGGTGGAAGTGTGTGAATTTTGGAGTGAAAGTGTGACGCTGCTGTTCTAAATCATGATTCAATGGATACACAAACCCTTGAAGCTGAACTTAATTTAATTGAACTACCCATGATTCTGGTCTCTCCATCAGAAGCGCTTTTGACCAGACAAGCTTTATTCCAGATCCCAGAACAGACTAAAAGAGAAACAAATGATGACGACCATCTAAGAGGCCTGAATTCATGACTCCATCAAATGGGGTATATATAAACCCTTGAAGCTTTTCAGGCACACATGAACTGTAAAGTGAAACATGCAGCCTAACTTACTTTTACATCTAAGTCCATCTCATCGGTGCAAGTGGCCCATAAGAAACTGAGCATTTGTCCAGGCCAGACAAAACTTCAACAGCCTCGAATGTTTCTGAAACTGCTGAAAAAAGAGGGAGGTGTGAATCAGAACTGGTCGTTTAATATGTGAGAGGAAGAAAAACTCGTACTACTGTGGAAACCTTTTGCTGTACTTTTTAAATGCCAAATAAAAAGATAAATGTAAGGACATAGTGTTTACACATTTATATGATCAGTTTTAACGTGCACATGTTCAAGATTTTATATTCTCTGCAGCACAGTTTTAAACTAACCACCGTAGCTACCAGTGTAGCTTTTAATGTAAAACTAGATCACAAATCACGGGCAACAGGCTACTGGTCTATTAGCTGCTTTACTGTCATCGTCAATCACTCTAGAGACACAGTAAAATCCACCTTCTGCAGCACCAGAACTCCAGTTTTCAGTTGTTTGATATGATTATAGAGTTCAGTTCTGCAGTATAGAGACAGTGACACCATCACCATACAATAAGACTGAGCTCCATCAATATATATTAAGCGCAAGATCTTTATTACTTGGATATCGTACTGTAATGTTAATCCTGTGGTAAACAGCTCTAAAATTGATTTAAAGGTAGTTCTTATGTACTGATGAACATGTTATACCTTTGCCAGTCTCCCATTTAGTCCTCACAAAACAAACACTGCTCTTACTAAAGTCTTGGGTTGGTCTAAAAACATTATAATATAAATGACACATGATAAAGTAATGGTGAATAATAAATAATGATGTCAAAGAATGTGGATCTGAATGTTCAAAGCGTTATGAATACAGTAATGATCACTGTATTGGTGCAAAAGTCAACAAAGTATCTTGAAGTACAGTCGTCACAAACCAAACCTGTTCTTATAAAGCAGCTTTAAGTCACGTATACAAAAACATGTCCCTCACAACAGCTTTAGTCAAGGACACAACAGGACACAACAGGACACAACATGTCCTTGTAATCAATAATCGCAGGACACAATCAAGTTGTTTGTGTTATTCAGGGTTGGGGTAGCTACTGAAAAATTAGTAGTTAGCTACTTTATAGCTACTTTCCCAAAATTTGTAGCTGCTACAGTTTAGCTACTTTTCCAGAAAGAGTAGAGGCTACTTTTTAGCTACTTTCAAAGCGCGACTGTCAGAATGAATCTCCACCTGACACACCAAACAAGCCCAGCTGACACACCAAACAAGCCCAGCTGACACACCAAACAAGCCCAGCTGACAGTGTGAACAAGACACTGCATTTAATCATGAGCCAGAAAGAAACACACAACTGAAAATATACAAAAAGATGACCAAAAAGTGTGACCAACGATCAAACTTACACACCCAAAGCTGTGATATCCAACAAAAATTAAGACTAAATGCAAAGTCAACCATTCCAGGTTTTTCCTAACAAAAATCAACAAAAATAACTGAATACAAACCAGAGAATTTGTGCAAAGCGCTGTCAACTGTTGAAATAAAACTGCTCCAATTTAAACATTTCAGCAAGATACACTGATCAGGCATAACATTCTGACCACCTCCTTGTTTCTACACTCATTGTCCATTTTATCAGCTCCACTTACTGTATAGGTGCACTTTGTAGTTCTACAGTTACAGACTGTAGTCCATCTGTTTCTCTGATACTTTGTTAGCCCCCTTTTATATGAATATTAAATTACCTTTTTCTGGATTTATATATTTCACACCAAACCCATCTTTGTCTTTATAAACAGGTGTAACATTTGCTGCCTCTTCTTCTGGATTCAGTTCTCTTTCTCAGCTCCATGGCAGCCATTTTCCATGATTCCACTCTTTATAGAAAAATAACAGTTTTATTTTGATCTTTTCATATATGAAATATTTTAGTCTCTTTGTTTGATTGACTGTTGCTAAAAGGAGATCAAGACAATCTTATTACAGCTGACGTCTCACTTTTAGTTCTGAACTAGCTGAGTTTCTGAATGAGACGACTAAACTAATCAAATCAAATCGAATCAGCTGAAAGGTCCTCGTAAACCACAAATACCAAAACGCTCACACACACACACACACACACACACACACACACACACTGTCTCACACACACACACACACACACACACACACACACACACACACACAGTCACTCTAATGTCTCTTCTTGTGTGCAGATTCCTGTGAGGTCACTCTGGATCCAAACACAGCGTACAGATATCTCTCTCTGTCTGACGGGAACAGAAAGGTGGTGAATGTGTGGTTTTCACAGTCGTATCCTGATCATCCAGAGAGATTTGATTACTGGGAGCAGGTTCTGTGTAGAGAGAGTCTGACTGGACGCTGTTACTGGGAGGCTGAGTGGAGCGGAGATGTTAATATAGCAGTAACATATAAATCAATCAGCAGGAAAGGAGACAGTTATGACTGTCGGTTTGGACGGAATGTAAAGTCCTGGATTCTGAGCTGCTCTAATAACAGTTACTCTGTCTGTCACAATAATAACAGCACTGAACTCTCTGCTCGTCCCTCCAGCTCTGAGACAGTAGGAGTGTATCTGGACTGTCCGGCCGGCTCTCTGTCCTTCTACAGCGTCTCCACTGATAAACTGACCCACCTACACACTTTCAACACCACATTCACTGAAACACTCT
>NW_023495307.1:0-695 GCF_904425465.1 Colossoma macropomum
CTGCCGCTATCCGCCACTGCGAGCGCCCTTTTTGTCATTGAGACGCCTTCCATTGCACTAGAAAAAAGTTCCAACTGAATTATAAGCCAAATTAAAGACGTCACCTCGACAAACACGAAAAAACAGAAGCGGATTTTAAATGCTCCTGCCGCTATCCGCCACATGCGAGCGCCTTTTTTGTCATTGCGACGCTTCCATTGCACTAGAAAAAAGTTCAACTGAATTTAAGCCAAATTAAAGACGTCAACCTCGACAAACACGATGCGGATTTAACGCTCTCTGCCGCTATCCGCCACATGCGAGCGCTTTTTTGTCATTGAGACGCCTTCCATTGCACTAGAAAAAAGTCCAACTGAATTTAAGCCAAATTAAGACGTCACCTCGACAACCGATACGCGGATTAACGCCCCTGACGCTATCCGCCACATGTGAGCCCTTTTTTGTCATTGAGACGCCTTCATTGCACTAGAAAAAAGTTCCAACTGAATTTAAGCCAAATAAAGACGTCACATCGACAAACACGATATGCGGATTTTACGCTCCTGCCGCTATCCGCCACATAGCGAGCGCCACTTTGTTGTCATGCTGACGCCTTCCATTGCACTAGAAAAGTTCCAACTGAATTTAAGCCGAATTAATTAAAGACGTCACACGACAAACACGAAAAAAGATAGAACGGAGTTTAACTGCCCTGC
>NW_023495308.1:0-4451 GCF_904425465.1 Colossoma macropomum
TCTGAAGAAAGAGCATCTTTAATTTCATAAATGATTTAGAACCAGCTGCTCAATAAATTAACCTTTGAAAAAACAAAAAAAAGATTGTCAGTTCAAGGTCATTCGCTTCCTCACTTTGCTAAGTGCTGAGAGAGATTCTGAAACTAAAACGAGTTTGCAGTAGTTATTACTGAACTGACTATTGTCGTTTCTGTTTTGAGAAATATTTTATTAAAAGGTGTGTACACATTCACAGCATTAGAGGAGCACTTAATTTGTGTTCTCATGTTCTTTCAGCCAGCTTAAACCTTTCTAAGATACAGGCAGAAGAAACGACTACATATAACAAAAGTCTCCTGTGAAAGTACTGGAACAGCAAAGCCATTTTATTTGTTTTTGCTGAACACTGAAAACATTTGGGTTTGAGATCAAAAGACGAATACGACACGATAGATCAGAATTTCAGCTTTTACGTCCTGATATTTACATATAGATGCATTATTTTTTGTTAGAACCCATTTGAGCAAGAATACTGGAACATGTGACTGACAGGTGTTTCTTGTTGCCCATTTAGATTGTGCCCTGTTAGATTTACTGTTTAAACACTCAATAGCTCTGAATGTCTGCTTCTGGTTTGAGCCCTGGGTTTGTAAAGACTGCATTTGTTGTTAACCCTCTACTGCACACATTATGGGAGCAGTTTAAAAAATAGATATAATTCACTTTTCTTGCATAAAATTGTCCTTGATTTATTTTTTCGCACCCAATTATTAAAATAAAAAAATGTGTGCAGGAGTCGTGTTCCCTGAGGTGGTGGCTTGTGACTGGCTAAATCCATTCCACTGTCGCACAGTGTTGCTTCTAGGCAACAAACATATTTCCGCAAAATATGTCTATCATCAACTACATGCTTTTTATTGACTTACTCATACTCCGCCCTTTATTGTTAACCCCATCGTTGTCTTTAAATATGTATAATGTTTTCGTAAACTGAGGAAAATGAGTTTGTTGCCCTGAGGCAACATCGTGCAATAGAGGGTTAAAAAGGATAAGCCAACATTAAGACCAGAGAGCCGTCTATGGAGAAAAGGAGGCCATTTTGAAGCTGAGAAAAGTGGGAAATTCAATCAGGGCCTTTGCACAAGCATTGGGCACATGTCCTGAAAAGTACAAATAAGTAGAAAATTAGCAGGGAAAAAAAAAACCACAAAAACAGAAGTTTTGGAGTTGAGGGAATAGCTCTGCGCAGGTCAGTCACATTCTTCCACACCACTCTTGCCAAACTATGGGCCAGATTCATAAAGCGCAGCAACAGATTTCCAGTGACGGTAAGAGTGATTAGCATATTTAAAAGACACGTTTTGATCTGTTCAGATGGAACTTCTTACTGCAGTTGTAGGAGAACCAAGGAGAAAAAATATTTACCTGAGCAGATTTTAGACGGACAGATTTAATTGCACTGAACTCAAAACATCCTATTCCTGCATCAGGTTCCATATTTGATGAATCCCACCTGTGTGAAGAAAGTGGGTTTAGATTATAATCCAAAATAAGTGAAGAGTAATTTGACATACTGAGATTTTAATTACATGTTCAAATAGATTTTACAGCCAGGAGGTTTGACTTTTAATAATATTTATCAGTTTATAATAGATTTTACAAAAATATTCACAATAAAAAATACATTTTACTAATAAAAAATATTTTTTACCAAACTGATATTCAATATTTAATATTGAATTTTCAAATCAAATCAAATTCCTGACATCTACAATGAAATATTTACTAGTTAAAATTAATGCATAGAGTATTTAGAATTTCAGCATGCTTATTTAGTTTTTAATTGGAATAAAAATTTAAACTTCATGTTGGTAAAAAAAAATAGTACTGTAATTATAATGAACTGGCAAAAGATGTGAAATATTATTATTATTATTATTATTATTGAATTGTTTAATTAGGAAATGAATCTTACATGCTGAAATATAATTCCTTCAATTAAGATGTCATTAATATGTATGAGCTCATTTCCATGTTCATCTTTATTGACTCTTGCCAACGACACAGGTGAAAATACCACAGCATTAAAAGACACTGCGCTAATCTGCGGCTTCCAGAGTCAGTGCAGAACTCAGCACTGAGTGCTGCAACCAGCGACAGGTGACTTTTACACCCCAAAGCTTTAGCAGTCAGCTTGTGTGATCTGCTGCTTCACAGCTGGGCTGTGGTTGTTCGTAGATGATTCCACTCCAGAAACCGTCTACCCAGGAATAAGACAGCCCTGCATGACCTTTATATGTTTTGTTTTGATGTTAATATTTAACTGTATCTATGTCGACTTCATTCTACCCTTTGAGACGGTAACTAAGGGTCACTGATGTGTAACCACTCCCAAAACCTGAACCATGAAATTAACAGGTTAATATGTAACAAAGTATCATGTACAGCTTTGGTTTTGCTTTTTTTTTCTTTGCCTTTCCTCGATACTGTTCTGTTCCTATGAGTAGTAAGTGTTAAACTTTGCCTCCTTTGGTATTTTATCTAGGTTTTTTAATATATGTTTACACAGATGATCACTAAAAAAGGTAAGTTTTAAAGACATCGCTGTACTTTTTGTCTAGAATTTTTACAGTCATTTATGTAAAGGCACGTCTTCCTGTTTACAAATATAGTACAAGCAACAGTAAACTTGAATTCCTGTCATTATATGAACGTCTGCAGTGTGTACTGTAGAAATGACCCTGGTCATTTGCTGTTTTTTGCCATGTCATATGCAATGACACATAATAGTAATCTGTATTAGCTACAGATTTCTGTGCTGCATTCAGTCGTAATACATGTCTAATAAATAGCTAATACATATCAAATTCCTAAACATCAAAATGATCAGTGTTGGGGTTCAATGGGTACAATGCTGTGAAAGTATCCCATGAAAATATGTGTTTATATCATATTTACACATATAGACATTTGATCTTCATCATTTTGCACACATAAAGATGACTTACTTATCCAAAATATTATAAACGCTACCTTCTCATTGCATTATCGTCGACAGCTATAGTGCTTTTGTGGATGTCCACTCTCCTCTGCCTTTCAAGAGCTGGTAATCATGTCTTCTGCTCTAGTTCTGAATCCTTTTTCCTGCTACATTCTGGAAATGATTTTTGAACTGAACTTCAAAGCTATATTTCTCTCTTTCAGTGACATTTTCAGTGCTGGTTCCTAATTCAGTGTCAGCTCTATCAGGATCTTCAGTCATCCTGCCTTGTGGACTTTCTCCCTCCTATAATGCTAAAACGTTTGAATTTCGCTGGTACAGAAATAAAGACTACAACAAACCCATACTGCTGTACCAGAACCTCAAAGTCCAGGAGAACGCTGGAGATCCTCAGTACAGAGGCAGAGTGTATCTGATTGGAGAACTGGAGAAAGGGAACGTCTCTCTGAAACTGGAGAACCTGACACTGGCAGATAATGGGGAATATATGTGCAATGTTGAGAGCCCACAGTGGTATGACAGAGCCAATGTATCCTTAGTAGTGAAAAGTAAGCAACTCAAGATTCATCACCTCACAACCTCAAAGAAACCCAAGTGTAATTACTCAGTTTGACCCATTATGACCACCTCCTTGTTTCTACACTCATTGTCCATTTTATCAGCTCCACTTACTATATAGGTGCACTTTGTAGTTCTACAATTACAGACTGTAGTCCATCTGTTTCTCTGATACTTTGTTAGCCCCCTTTTACCCTGTTCTTCAGTGGTCAGGACCCCCATGGACCCTCACAGAGCAGGCACTATTTGGGTGGTGGATCATTCTCAGCACTGCAGTAACACTGACGTGGTGGTGGTGTGTTAGTGTGTGTTGTGCTGGTCTGAGTGGATCAGACACAGCAGTGCTGCTGGAGTTTTTAAACACCTCAGTGTCACTGCTGGACTGAGAATAGTCCACCAACCAAAAATATTCAGCCAACAGCGTCCTGTGGGCAGCGTCCTGTGACCACTGATGAAGGACTAGAGGATGACCAACACAAACTGTGCAGCAGCAGATGAGCTATCGTCTCTGACTTTACATCTACAAGGTGGACTGACAAGGTAGGAGTGTCTAATAGAGTGGACAGTGAGTGGACACAGTGTTTAAAAACTCCAGCAGCACTTCTGTGTCTGATCCACTCATACCAGCACAACACACACTAACACACCACCACCACGTCAGTGTTATTGCAGTGCTGAGAATGATCCACCACCCAAATAGTACCTGCTCTGTGAGGGTCCAAGGGGGTCTTGACCACTGAAGAACAGGGCAAAAGGGGGCTAACAAAGTATGCAGAGAAACAGATGGACTACAGTCTGTAACTGTAGAACTACAAAGTGCACCTATATAGTAAGTGGAGCTGATAAAATGGACAATGAGCGCAGAAACAAGGACATAAAAATGGTGATAATGTTATGCCTGATTGATGTATAT
>NW_023495309.1:0-37882 GCF_904425465.1 Colossoma macropomum
TTTTTTTAAATGTCTCTCAATGTTCGACTTTTTGCAAAGGCTGAAGTCGCTTCTCATTCTCCTGCTTCTCATTCGAATTGCCCCGTTCCACCTTAAATGGTGTCTGATACGCCAGATTCTACTGCTGCTCCTTTTAAGGTGGAACGGGAAAATTCTAACAAGAAGCAGAAGAAACGTATCAAGAAACCAGCTGGAGTGATTATAACTGCAAATAAGTCCATTCATCTCCAAATTATCGATGTTCATCTTAAATCTTTCTCTTTGCCTTTTCGTTGTCTGTGTTGCTGTGGTGTCCAGCAGTCTGTGAGTCAGTCTTCAGCATTAAAGGGTGAATTAGCAGTTATGCGTTAACTCCAGCGTTTAAGACCATTTATTGTGAAAACTGTTAGAACTGTGTGTTATAATGATTTTACAGTAAAGGAGGATCATGTTATGTTATTTTAGCTAAATATCTAGTTCTGCTGTGGAGCCGCAGCAGCTCTGCAGCAGTGGAGAGATTATTCAGGCCTGATTCTCACCCCAAACAGAGTCAGAGTCACTGATGAGGATTTTGAGGCTGAAGTGTGGCTGAAGTTTAATAAAGGACTCTGAATGTCGTGTCTGTACAGATCCTGCTGAAATGTTTAAATTGGAGCAGTTTTATTTCAACAGTTGACAATGTTTTGCACAAACTTGTTTGGTTTGTATTCGATTAATTTTGTTGATTTTTGTTAAGAAAAGCCTCAAATGATTGACTTTGCCTTTACTACAAATTTTTGTTGGATATCACGCCTTTGGTTGTGTAAGTTCGATTGCTGGTTTCACTTAAACTTTTTGGTGATCTTTTGTATATTTGCAGATTTTCAATTGTATGTTTCTTTCTGGCTCATGATTAAATGCAGTGTCTTCTTCACACGATCAGTTGGGCTTGTTTGGTGTGTCAGGTGGAGATTCACAAACATTCTGTGCACTACTTTTCAAAAAGTAGCTAAATAGTGGCCACTACTTTTTCTGGAAAAGTAGCTAAATTGTAGCTAGCTACAAAAATTGGGAAAGTAGCTACAAAGTAGCTAACTACTATTTTTTCAGTAGCTATCCCAACCCTGATCTCTCTCAGCTTTTCTCCAGGATCCAGAGCTCCTGCATCTTCAGCTCTGAAAGTCCAGTCCACTGAGCTCATGGTGAGTGTTGTGTTGTTTATGTTGGGGAGGTCTGTGGATCATGAAGAGAGGGTCTGGTTTTTTCCAGTTAGTCAAATGTAGAACATTTATGTGCTTAAAATGATTGTAGGTGTAATAATATCATTTAGTCACTGGAGGGCAGCAGTGTGTGTTGCACAGAGCTGGTGTGAAAGTGAGACATACTGAGTCAGAGGGGTTTTGGGGGCTAACTGTGCAGGATCATCCATGCTGTTAAAACACCACACTGCACATTCCAGTAGGAGTGTGTGTGTGTGTGTGTGTGTGTGTGTGTAAGAGAGTGAATACTGAAGATGAGCTTTTGTTTACCACTGACAGCAAAACACAATGTGAATGTGTATTCCAGAGTCACAGAGCTGAAGACACTTTGCATCAGACTCAGACTCTACTGGCAGATAATGCAACAGAAATCTTCTTCCTCTACTGTGAACCTCATCTTCCTGTTTTAGCAAAGCATTGTGGATCATGTAGTTTTTGGCCAGAAATGAATCTACGCAGACACAGAGGTTCTGTATCACTTCTTCATTAGTGCGTTTAGCCTGTATATCTGTCTGCATGTTCAGTCTGCATAGTTTTACTCTTATTAATCAACCTAAAATGTTTAACTGTTGACAGACAACAGTAAATAAATGACAGTCCGTTTAAAGTGCCTTCTCTATTTTTAACTATGAGCTCTTATAAAAGGGAAGGAAATCATCACTAAAACCGCTGACTGAAACACTGAACACTTACTCCACCACCACAAACACACCCCACACCCACACATGCACTCTGTTCATACACTCTGTTCTCTCACTCTGCTCTGTCCACTCAGTTACACAGCTGTGAGAAGACTTTACAGAAGAATGTAAGTAGTAAAGGTTCATAATTTTCTGTATTAATGAATATATAAAAGTGTTTTTTATTAAAAAAAGGACTACAGTTTTCTCTGTAAAATAACTATGGAGCATCTGATTGTTCGATTGTTACATTCATGTGTTGAACTACACAAACATATTATTCTCTATTTTACAGTAAAAGTGGAATCATGAGCTCCAAATGTGGGATGTTATCACTCATTATCCTGCTGTGTGTTTCAGGTAGGATTATTCTGCTATAATGAATTGCTATGTTTATGGGAAGTATTTATTTTTTAACACATGTAAACAACGGAGTAAAAAGCTTTCATTTTACCTCGTAGATGTTGAGCTAAGACAGTGTGTCTTTAATGCATTATTGGGAAAATCGAGAAGAATATAGAAATAATAGCTGTGAAAACTGAGCATATTTACCATAGGTAGTAGCTGTGGTGGTAGAGGAAATTATCGATCTTTGGTGTTATTTTCTTTACTTTGAAGAACTCACACTCTACCTTATCAAAACTCAAGTTTGTAGAGAACTAAGTTCCAGCTCTCCACTGTGTGCTGTGGATGCACAACATGACTGACAGACATGTAGATACGCCTCCTTATCCTGATTGGTTGACAGGCTAGTAGACACACCTCCTTATCCTGATTGGTTGACAGGCAAGTAGATATGACTTGTATGTATGTTAAGCACCCCACTTCATTTTTTTTCCTTATGTTTATAGAGCTTCTCAGTGACCCTGTCTGTCTATACAGCTCAGATACCCTGTCTGTCTAAACAGCTCAGATACCCTGTCTGTCTATACAGCTCAGATACCCTGTCTGTCTAAACAGCTCAGATACCCTGTCTGTCTATACAGCTCAGATACCCTGTCTGTCTAAACAGCTCAGATACCCTGTCTGTCTATACAGCTCAGATACCCTGTCTGTCTAAACAGCTCAGATACCCTGTCTGTCTGTACAGCTCAGATACCCTGTCTGTCTGTACAGCTCAGATACCCTGTCTGTCTGTACAGCTCAGATACCCTGTCTGTCTAAACAGCTCAGTTACCCTGTCTGTCTAAACAGCTCAGTTACCCTGTCTGTCTGTACAGCTCAGATACCCTGTCTGTCTGTACAGCTCAGATACCCTGTCTGACTAAGGATACTGTTTTAACCCCAGATGTGCTGCTGGTTCACACTTGTGGTTAGCCACTCAGCTGGGTTGCCTTGGCGACCCTTCCTCTGATGCTTTTCTGAGCTTTCCTGTTATAAGGATAAAGGGCAGCTGATCTACCCTGATTCTTTTTGAAATCAGGAGAAAGTTGATTTTACTATTGATTCCTTTGTTTCTCTCCGTGTTCTCTCCTATTCACAAGCATAGTGGTCATTTTTAGAGCACAATAGGGTACAAAATAACACTTTTTGTTTATTTTCTAAGCATTAGAGTAAGATTTTTACAGTGCATCTTACAATAATGTTGCAAATGCAGCTACTCTTAAATAGGTGGGCCCAGCATCATGGGGGTCATTTAGTGGTGCAGTACCTCACCAACCAGTCATCATTCCCCACTAAACCCTCTACTATTTATACATGCTTCTATAGTGACAGGCAGCAAAAACAGTCAAAGAGGTAATAAACTCTGTGGGCTCTGCTAGTAAAAGGCTACAGCAGTAAACACAGATAAAGGGTTTGTATGCATCACCTTGTACTGGCTGTGTTTAGGAAAGCACTGATTTCTTCAATTGATTCATTTCATGGTACAAAAACAATTTTCAGGGTGAATCTTGAGAAAACCACATTCTACTTGAATCAGTTTATTATGTAAAGTAAATCTGTTTTAAGTTGTGCTCTGCTGCTCTCTGCTCCTTGTAATAAACTACATTCCTTACATGCAAAAATCATAGCTCTGTTCATGTTTTTAGGCATTAACACTAGAAATCATTATATATTACTATTGGTGTGTTGACCAGTGTCCAGGGTAATGAGCCTCGGAATTAACTATTGATCAGTAGTTATAAACAATTATAAAAATTTGATTATCATTTATGGTTATAATTAGAGCAGGCATAGAGCATGATCATATTTTTGGCTTCCTAGAACATAATTAGGGTCTAAAAGGATTAAATGCTTGGGTAATATATGATACACCATTGGCTTATTGCTGTGTAACAAACACTCAACTATAGTTAGTGATGGCTGATATGACTTACTGTCTTTTTTCATCCAATACTAGAGGTGGGAACAAGTCACTAAGTTGCAAGTAGCAAGTAAGTCTCAAGTCTTGACACTCGAGTCCCGAGTCAAGTACCAAATCAAGACAATTGGGTCTTGATTCAAGTCCCGAGTCAGTACAGGCAAGTCTCAGTTCAAGTCTCAAGTCCTAATCTTCAAGTCCTTAACAAGTCAGTGTGCATTCTTCAGCTAATTTAAGCCTATTTCAACACTGAACACAAAAATGATGGTAACGGTAATACAGCCTTTTAATGACAGCATGTTAGTAGTGTGTGGCTGTATATTCATTTTTTATTTAGTCATTTTTTTACCCTTCCAATAAAATACAAATTCCATGGTACACAGAGAACCATGACAGACATAATGGTGTAAAGAGCAGAGCACCTACACATGAAAAGAAAAGAAGAAAAAAAGTTTATATTTGAAGATAATTTAGGGGAATCCTTTCTTGGGATCATTGGGCATGTAGGATTAAAGTAAAACAACAGCTCTAAAAACTCAGCCAACTAAATATAACTGCTAGTTTGAATTGAATTTAGATGACAACAGAAACCAAAACAACCAAGCTGAACAAAATTTACATAAAAGACAGCAAATTGATGGTGAATGTACAAAGCTCATTTTCTTATTTGCCAGCAGCTTCTTATTCGAATTTTCCATTCCACCATAAATAGCGCAGCAGTTATATTCCGTTGCAACAATTAAGATTGAATGGAAAATTTGATTATGAAGCTGGCAAATAAAAAGTCAACTTCAGCCTTGTGGTGAATTTTTCGCTTGTTTTAACTGCAGAAGCTTTTAAAAATCACTCAAATAGAGAGAGATGTGTTTCTTTTGATTTGCTACCGTGAGGAAAATGATCAGTTCGCCTGGTAAATTTCTCCAGTAAGAGTTTATGAGCTGAGCTAGGCTTGTCGATGCTATTGATGCTTCACTTGCTTCCAGCTTATGGAGGCGAACTTGAACTCTAACACTTCACTTGTCTTCTGCAATAAAATACACCCGGCATAATATCTGTATTGGCTGTTATCCAATACAGATTCTATAAAGATCTTCTAGTGCACATAAAAAGCGGAGTTGCCTGTGAATTTATAATTAAAAAGTAAATGTGGGCATCAACAATCTTTTGAAAGCATTTGTATTAGTAATAAATAAACACCTATGGACACACTCTTAAGGAGAACCACCACAGTGACAGTGTTTGTACCCTGAACAGTGAACAGTTTGTGAGATTGTATGTTGTACTGATTACATCATTCCCAGCCTTTCAGCTATGGTCTGCCACTGGAATTAAAGTAACTGGTTAAGTTCAATTCATGAAAATTGTGTGTTCAAAATAAATTAATTTAAGGCTTTTTAATGGGCTACACTGATGTCTAAGCTTAGTGAGTTTATCAGGATGAACAGAAGTGAAATTAACCTCTATAATTGATTATAAAGTTAATACGCATGTAAAATCTTCATAATAAACAAAATGCAATTGAATTTACAACTCAGACCATGATTTTGATTTATGGTATAACCAATTTGTACTGCTTTCATGTACTAATGTTTTTTTTTTTTTATGACACTGTTCATTATAAGTCCATATAACAAAAACAGCTAAATTTGTAGATTATAATTATAAATAAATCATTGTATTTTATTTTTATTTTTTGTCTTAAGAAGTTAAAAATAGTGTTTTGATTTGCAAATCTGATGTTTTTATCTATTTTTGTTCTACTCTATTTATCCATAACCATCATTTGTTTTTCAAAGACAAAATATTGCTTTTAAATACCAAACAAATACATTACATATACACTCATTGAATTCAGGTGTTTCATTCAGTGCCATTGCCACAGGTGTATAAAATCACGCACCTAGCCATGCAGTCTGCCTTGAATGTGTCATTCTAAAGAGCTCACTGAATTCTAGTGAATTCTAGCTCGGCACTGTTATGGGATTCCACCGTTGCAACAAGACACAAAATTTCTTCCATTCTAGATATTTCACAATCAAATGTGAGTGGTATTATTGAAAAATCACAGCCTCTCAGCCACAAAAATTCAGACCACGTAAAGTTACAGAGGGGGTCACCAATTGCTGAGGCGCGTAGTGCATGAAAGTGTCCAACACTCTGCTGACTCAATAACTACAGAGTTCTAAACCTCCTCTGGCATTAACTTCAGCACAAAAACTGTGCGCCAGGAGCTTCATGGCATGAGTTTACATTGCCGAGCAGCTGCATGCAAGCCTTACATCACCAAGCACAATGCCAAGCGTTGGATGGAGTGGTGTAAAGCGCCGCCACTGGACTCTGGAGCAGTGGAAATGTATTCTGTGGAGTGTCGAATCATGCTTCTCTATCTGACAGTCTGATGGACGAGTCTGGGTTTGGCGAATGCCAGGAGAACATTACCAGCCTGACTGCATTGTGCCAACTGTAAAGTTTGGTGGAAATCTTAACGCCTCGGCATTCTAAGACATTTTGGACAATTGTGTGCTTCCAACTTTGTGGAAACAGTACAAGAAAGGTCATTCGCTGTTCCAGCATGACTGAGCCCCAGTGTACAAAGCAAGGTCCATAAAGGCCTGGCTGGGTGAGTTTGGTGTGGCAGAACTTGACTGGCCCACACAGAGCCCTGACCTCAACCCCATCAAACACCTTTGGGATGAACTAGAACAGAGATTGTGAGCCAGGCCCTCTCGTCCAACATCAGTGTCTGACCTCACAAAATCTTGTAGAAAGCTTCCCAGAAGAGTTGAAGCTATTATAGCTGCAAAGGGGGACCAACTCCATATTAATGCCTATGGATTTAGAATGGGATGTCACAAAAGCACCTATACGCATAATGTATAGGTGTCCCAGTACTTTTGTCCATATAGTGTAGCTTTATATGATATAAAAATCTTTTGATTTTATAATACTTATCAATATTTACCAAGTTGGTCACCAAGTGTCTTGTTTTGTGGACCCCTCAGAGAATAAAGTACAGTAGTGACTTCTAAAATGGCTGCACAGTGACAACACAAGCTCATGTATAACCTTACAACAAAACACTTGATTGGTTTAAAAAATGAGAGTAACAACTTAATACACTGGCCATGAAAGACATAATTTCTTTCATACTTCCGATTTATATTTCAATAAATGAGTGAGTGGATGTATAAGGTACATGGGCTTAATTGGGCACTTCCTATTACTGTTATTACTTCCCCTGTTATGACCTCCCCCTCCATCCCACTGATCATCAGTCTCATATCTGACACAACTGGAGTTTGATGAGAATACTGGTCTCCTGACAGTGTAATACAAATCCTTAATCAGATCAGTTGTACTGCTATCAAAATATATTTTTTTATCAAAATGTAGGGCGACATGGTGGTGCAGCACTGTCGCATCACAGCAAGAAGGGCCTGGGTTTGATTCCCCGGCCGGGTGACCAGGGTCCTTTCTGTGTGGAGTTTGCATGTTCTCCCCATGTCTGCGTGGGTTTCCTCCGGGTGCTCTGGTTTCCTCCTACAGTCCAAAGACATGCAGTCAGGCCAATTAGATATGCTAAATTGCCCGTAGGTGTGAGTGTGTGTGTGAAAGTACATGTCTGTCTGTCTGCCCTGTGATGGACTGGTGACCTGTCCAGGGTGTTTCCTGCCTTCTACCCAATGGCCACTAGGATAGGCTCCGGCTCCCCCTATGATAAGGATAAGCGGCGTAGAAAATGTGTGTGTTTGAGTGTGTGTACCTGTCAAAGGATTCTACCTGTCCAGACAGGTCAGTCTGTAAGATTTATATATAGCATTATATGAGTTCTGTTAAAGTTTTGAGACTCTTTTGTTTCAGAATATTTTGATAAACAGCTTTTGCAGGCTGCTTTCTCCATCAATATATTCTCTGTTTCAGGTTGGCTTGGTAAGCGTGTCAGTGTGTCCTGCAGTCCTCAGACTGTCTGTGCTCTGCAGGGGTCAATGGTGGAGCTGATGTGTTCTTACCCAAAAAATATCAAAACTTCTGCCCAATCATTCTGGTTCAGCTTTAAACAGAAAACTAAATGGAGGAATGAGGAACATCCAGAGGATTTAGCTTTAGACTCAGACTACACAGGACGAGTGAACACTGAGACCAGAAACTCCAAATCAACTCTTACAATCAGAGAGCTGAGAGAGAGAGACTCAGGAGAATATCACCTCATGATCATCACAGAACAAGGAGAGAAATACTCCAGTCCTGCAGTTACAGTAACAGTAGGAGGTAATAAAACAGTACAATTATGACACCATAATTAGACTTTGAATGTTTAAATAATCTAATAATGAACTGTATCTTCATTCAGATCTGCAGCTGAATATGACCCAGAGTGGACAGGAAGTGACTCTCACCTGTAGCACTTCCTGCAGTCTGACCTCTAAACCTGATTTCTACTACTGGTACAAGAATACACAATATATACACAAATACACACCTTACAACATGCCCCAGCCTCTCGTTTTATCCAGCAGAGCTGATGCTGGCAGTTACTCCTGCTCTGTTAGCGAACATGAGCAACTCAAATCCTCTGCAGTCGGTGAGTGAAGTGCAGCTCAATACAGAGATTTTCTCTCCTGATTATTCATAAACTGATCACATATAACAGCAGTGATTTGTGTTTCTTACAGATGTTTTTACTGAGGACTCTGAGATGAATGTGAGTTACACAGAAAGACAGATCGATGCTGTGGAGGGTTTATCAGTGGATTTTCTCTGCACTTACTCACATCCCAAAGCTGAGAGAGTTAATAAAGCTTTCTGGTTTTACTTTCGGCCTGAAGTGGAGTCAGAGGAGCTGAGTGAGGAAGAGCAGTTTGCTGGTCGAGTGGAGTTTATTGGAGATAAAGAGAGAAACTGCACTCTGAGAATGAGAGATGTGAGAGAGAGAGACTCTGGAGAATATCGCTTTCAGTTCAGCACTCAGTCTGGAGAGACATTTACTGGATCACCTGGAGTCACTCTGAAAGTTACAGGTAACTATATATATTTATTGTGGCAGTGGAGAAGTGGAGACGCTACTGTGTGTGAATGTACACACACACACTTTTTCTAAACAGCTTATCCTTCTGGGTCGCAGAAGGTACTGGAGCCTATCCTAGCGGCAGGGTTGGGATAGCTACTGAAACATTAGTAGTTAGCTACTTTGTAGCTACTTTCCCAAAAATTGTAGCAGCTACAATTTAGCTACTTTTACAGAAAAAGTAGTGGCTACTTTTTAGCTACTTTTTGAAAAGTAGTGCACTACTTTTTAGCTACTTTCAAAGCATCAGATTGGATTGTCAGAATGTTTGTAGATCTCCACGCCAAACAAGCCCAACTGAAAGTGTGAACAAGACACTACATTTAATCATGTGCCACTGAAAAGCTGCAAATATATAAAAAGATCACCAAAAAGTGAGTTTAAGTGTAACCAACAATCAAACTTACACAACCAAAGGCGTGATATCCAACAAAAATTTAAAAAGTAAAAGCAAAGTTAATCATTCCAGGTTTTTCCTAACAAAAAAAAAAATGAAAAAAAATAAATAAAAAATAACCGAATACAAACCGAACAACTTTGTGCAAAACTGTTGAAATAAAACTGCTCCAATTTAAACATTTCAGCAGGATCTGTACAGACGTGACACTCAGAGTTCTTGAAGCTTCAGCAACACCTTAGCCTCAAAATTCTCTTCAGTGACCCTGGCTCTGCGCAGTACTATTAGTAATAGTCTATTAAGAATATGTTTTTTCCACTTTAGCTAAGCCAGGGGTCGGTAACATGCAGCTCTCTTACTGCCTTGTTGTGGCTCCACAGCAGAACTAGATATTTAGCTAAAATAACACGACCCTCCTTTGCTGTAAAATCGCTATAAAATACAGTTCTAACACAGTTTTCACAATAAATGGTCTTAAACACCGTAGTTAATGCATAACTGCTAATTCACCAACCTTTAACGCTGAAGGTTGGCGAGCAGGCTGCTGGTCACAGCAATGCAGACAGCGGTCTCACCTAGCTAGTAGCTAATGAAACAGCAAAGAGAAAGATTTAAGACAAACATCCATAATTTGGACACGAATGGATTTTTTGCATTTATAAACACTCAATTGGTTTCCTGATACATTTAATCTGCAACCAGAAACTGTCAAACATTAAGTCGCAAAGCTGAAGTGTTCTCATTCGACAGCTTCTCATTCAAATTGTCCTGTTCCACTTTAAATGGCACAGCAGTACATTCTGGCGCCTCAGGCACCATTTAAGGTGGAACGGGACAATTCGAACAAGAAGCCGCCGAATGAGAAGCTGGATTCAGCCTCGTGAAAGTCGAATGTTGAGAGACATTTTACAAGAAACTCTGCTTTCGCAGAAAAGTTTCCTGACTGAGGGACGAAAAAACGGCTATAGCTGACCTAAAGATTAAAGCAGAGCAAAGTGAGTCTGAGTTTTCATTTATATTTTTATCCTATACTAGCACATCAGCACATACTGAGACATACTTACAGCCATGATGGTAAAACTGACATAAACTATTGTGGCTCCCAAGGTGGTTTCATTTTTGTTGAAAGGACAAAATGGCTCTTCTTAACATTTCAGTTGGGACCCCTGAGTTAAGCCTACTAGTAAGGGGTGATCAGCGCATGACCGTTTGCTCAAACTGTCCACGGCTCTGTCGAGATACAGTCACCACCAGCCCAGTTAATGACCGCATTCTGTAGTTCATTTTGTGCAGACTGTCTGAAGCCTGTAGTGAAATCGTAGTGAAAATTCTCGCTATAGCTACACAAAAATTTGTAGGCGCTACAGCTATTAGCTACATTTCATAAAACTGTAGCGTCTTCAGCTACTAGCTACAAAAATTTGTAGTTAGCTACAAAAAGTAGCGCGCTACTTAGCTACTCCCCCATCCCTGCCCAGCGGTCATCGGGCAGAAGGCAGGATACACTCTGAACAGGTTGCCAGTCCATTTCAGAGCAGACAGGCAGACATATACATTTATACACACGTTCACACCTATGGGCAATTTAGCATTTCCAACTGGCCTGACCGCATGTCTTTGGGCTGTGGGAGGAAACCAGAGCACCTGGAGGAAATGTGTGTACACAGTACTGTACAAATATATATTGCAATATGTGAATTACATATATATGGCATGTTCTCTGAAGGTGACCATGAGTTCCAGCACAGCATCACACCAGTCAATCCATCATGGAATGAACAGTTTGATCCTCAACTTTCATGGTACTGATTATATATAGAAATAGGACTGTTTTATTCTGTTTGAAGGTTTTGTGGATTTTCAGTTATGACAAAAAAGTTCAGTTTGTGCTTATTTCAGATGGAGGCATCTCATCTGGTCTGGAGAACAGTATCCGATTCCACCTTACCCTGAGACAAGACAGAGTCCAAATGATGTTCAGGCCAAGACAAAACTGAGGATGTTTAATTATGGTCACAAAATTGGACTTGAGCTTTACAATAGTACTAATCTAATCTCACTAATGATCCTAAACTAGAGCTCTTCAGATTTGAGTTTACTGAGTATTACAGAAAGTCCTGCTAATACGCTATCATGCGGGGAAATGTTATTATTTCAACACCCTTGTAGTGTATTCCTTAAAAAAGTCCATATGGCTTTATTTTAGCTATACACATTATGTTTTTTCCTCCACTGTCAGGGAGTAAAAGAGAATCATTCCACATTTCTCATCTTTCCTGCAGTAATTTAATCTGCAGCTCATGGTTTATTTGTGAAGGTGCTAAGGGTTCAGAGCAGAGCTCAATGTTAAAGCTGGTCACAGTGGGAGTGGTGGTCCTTCTGGCTCTGATACTCATCACAGCAGCTCTGTGGAGGTACTGTGTGATCAGGAGGAAGAGAGGAGCAGAGAGAGACACAGATATTCAGGTACTGAGAGAGGATTTCACTCTTTCTCTGTCTACATACTCCTATAAAGCTGCTACTGAATAAACACTGAAGTTGTTCTCTTCATCTCTCTAAAAGACTCCAGATCCTGCAGACCACACATACACAGCTCTGAATCCCACCACCACCTCTGATTATGACACTCTACAAGTAAGTCTAGAGTGTGTGTGTGTGTGTGTGTGTGTGTGTGTGTGTGTTGTGTTTGTTCTCCCGGTTAGTGCATTTAGTTCTAGAAGCTTTTTTAATGTTTTTTTTTTCTCTTCCAGCATCTTACAGACTCTCCTAGTGACACATACACAACACTAAACCCTGAAACCATGAGCTCTGATTATGATACTCTGACAGTAAGTCTGCAGTGCCTACACTGAGTGTGAGTGTGTGTGTGTGTGTGTGTGTGTGTGTGTGTGAGAGAGTGTTTGTGTGCATTATGTGATTATGTGTTTTGAGTGTGTTTAAATGTTTTTCTCTGCTGTGTGCTTTTCAGGGTGTGAGGCTTTACACAGTGAGCTTCAGAGAAGAGCTCCAGCAGCAGATTATGAAAACGTACAGAGACCCTCACCATAGAAACCCCCTCAGTTATACACAAATTAGCCTCCATTATATTCTGTAAAAATGAAATCAGTTCTTATATACCTAAAAGCCCTATTCGTATTAGACTAGTTGATCAGAGGGACGTTTATAATGATATTTGTGTCTCCTCCGTGATAAGCCTAAAGATCAGATTTCATACACACTGGTCTGGTTTCAAGTTTTAAAGCAATTCATGGTTTTTATAATGGTAGTTTGTTCTTTATTCTTTAGCATTCTTTATTGTATATATGTATTTAGAGTAACTTTTAGATGTTTTTTAATAATCTGTAAATAACAAATTTTCTTTGGCATTAAATGTTTTAAAATACTTCTGTCATATAATCTGTTTTTCTTTGTTTTGCTCTTGGGTCTTGAAGAGAATTTTATAAATAAAAGTTTCAGTCAGCTGTGAATTTGTTTTTAAGCTACAGTTTATTCAGTCTTGACCCACAGAAGAGTTTCTGCACTTTAATCATCTTTTGATGGTAGTGAGTTAAAAAGGAACTTTACACAAGATTCCTCTCTTAGCCCAAATATAATCAACCAGCCAAGAAATTTTTGCTGCAGTGGTGATTCTAGGACTCAAGGTGCGAAATACAAGGGTTCCTGGGGAGTTCAGGACCCCTTAGTTAACCTCTGAGACACCCTGAATGTCTCAAAATTCTAGGGCAGGGTGCTCAATCCTGGTCCTGGAGATCTACCACCCTACAGAGTTTAGCACCAACCCAAATTTAACACACATGATCCAGGTAATAAAGTTTTTCAGAATGAAAGCTCAGCTATTAGACCCAGATGTGTTGGATCTGAAGGGTGGTAGATCTCCAGGACCAGGATTGAGCATCCCTGCTCTGGGGCATCCCTGAAAATTACCTAATTATGCAGATGCTCAAATACAAATACATGGGACCCCCCAAGATACCAGGGGATATTTCACACACTGCTAGGACTGTATAAATGGGGTTGCCATAGAGTGGCCAAGGCAAATTTAGGGGTCCAAAGTCCAGAACCCATACAACCTAGAACATTTTTTGACACAGATCCAGAAAAGAGGCCTGTTCCATTTCTTCTTTTTCATATGAACAAAATGGTAACACTGACACCAGATGAATAAGGAACTCTATAAGTATAAATATCTTAAACAACATCTACAAACAACACTGAACGCATCAATAATACACCTACTGCACACAGCACACAGTCTCATGAAGCTGAAGTTAGCGTCCTATTCTCCAGCTTCTTATTCAAAGTTTCCATTCCACCTTAAATGGTTCAGCAGTTCCATTCTGGTGCCTATACAGCTGCACCATTTAAGGTGAAACATAAAATTAAATAAGAAGCCAACAAATATACTCTGTCTAAATAAATGTTGATCACACGCAGTGTAGAACATACATAGAACACAATATATATGTTTTATTAACATGGAAAATATTCTGCTGCTGACCTGATATTTTTTCTAATAGATGACACAATCTTCAGGCCATACACTTCAGATGCTCATAAATTAATAACCTTCATCAATATAATGGAGAACATTAATGCTTTTAAATTCAGACGGTGTAAACAGGAGAGAGCTGAGAGTAACAGAATTCATGTCACAGAACAGCATATTAAATAATACATGCACAGAATAAAAAAAAAATAATAGTAATAATAATAGGATACAGTAGCTGGTCTGCAGATATTAATAGACAGAAATCAGAATATGATTGTTCAGTTGTGTTCAATGCATTTACAGAAAGCACAAAGAACATCTGTTAGAAGGACTTTATCAGACAGATATACAGTCAATACTTTGTTTTATAAACAGATAAAACTCTTCTCTTTATCACAGCTGTCATTTGAAGCTGTTAAATGAAAACATTATGTAACATTTTTTACCAAACATCCAAAATCGCATTAAAGTAAAAGCATCAATATATATCAGAATTAAAGTGAAAGTAATGAAGTTTAATGGTTCTGTTTAATTCAACATGTGTGTGAACTGAACTTCTTGTGTGTTTGCAGTGCAGATACAGTCTAACAGAGACTCTCAGCTTTTCTCTTCAGCTCCTGCTCCTCTGAGCTCAAACTGAGTGAGCTGTGTTGATCATGTTTTGTGGATGTGGATCTGGCTGTAGGTCTGAGGCGGCTCAGCTGACTCACTGTCAGATGTAGAACATGAAGAGATGATTCAGCAGAAGCTACAGTAATGATTCAGTGCTTTATGAGTGATGAATCTGATCAATAATCCAGCAGTAATATAAACTAAAGCTGTTTAGAATCAGTGCAGATGTAATGAGAGGATCTGCTCACTGGGGGGCAGCAGTGTGTGTGCTGAAATTTACAGCTGCGTACTGAACACTGTCTCCCTCTGTGGTGTGTAGAGGACGTTTGGTGTTTGTGTGGTGGTGTGTGAAGTGGACGCTGCTGTACTGAAGGTCGTCCTCTTTAGCTGATGCTGCATCCTGTGAAGGGTCAGAGGTCATGGCCATAACTGAGACATTATCATGCACAGCACCAGAATTACACTGAGAGAGAGAGAGAGAGAGAGAGAGAGAGAGAGAGAGAGAAAGAAAACAGTTAAAAATTAAATCATATTAATGTCATATGATTGCATTCCCTCCTTTCTGATATACTGACCTGTCTACTCTCCTCGGAGCTCCTGTGGGGTTTAGCTGAGCTGCACTTACTCCTCCTGAGAAACAAGCAACCAAAACACGTCTGCCTCAAATCACCTGATTTCAGAAAACGTTCCTGACTGACCATCACTGTATATTTCCAGGAAATACTGTCATTGTTATTGTTCCCAATAGAGAGTGTACAATTTTTAAGCTTCTATTCTCATCAATGTTTGAGTTATAGAAGCTTTAAAAGTGGGTGTGGCTTAAAATGCTGCTTTAAAATGAGAGCTACAGAACAAGGTGTGAACTTTGAGTATTACTTTAAAACTACTGACACTAAATGCATGAAATAATGAGGGATAATTCTGTGTATGTTTGCCATTTATGGTTCACTGAAAACCAGAAATCTGTCACATGATGGTATGTACAGTATATATACAGTTCATATTTGCCAACCTTATTTGTTTTATAGTAATACTGTTTTTGATTTATGACACAATAAAATAAAATTCAATTTATTAATCTGACAAAAGCTACAATAAAAATGTTTTTAAAGTGACAAAAATACTTAATTTTACAATAGATGGAAACATGAAATACAAAAAGATGTTAAACAACCCCAAAACTAGATTAGATACTAGTTAATATACTGAAGTTATTCTACCTAAATCGTCCAGTGATCTATATTCTAGCGAACACTTTTAACAAACTGCAGTGTCTGCAAGGTTCTTTGTTTTCCACATCAAAAGGAGGTTTATGGTAGCTTTTACATAAGAAATATGCATTTGAAATGTGTATGTGATGTGTGTTTTCATTTGTAGTGCCTCATAATCAAAAACAGTTACTACTATAAAACTACTACCTACTTGACAAGAGAGTATTTTGATATTAGTGATCAACATGAGATTTTAAATATCTGATGTACTACTATGGGGAGATTTGCTCCAGTTTTCCCAGATTTTCAGCAAGCCATAACATATCAAACACACACTTCTGTATCTTTTAACAGCTAAATTAACCTTAAACAAATATTATTAATTGTCATTAAAGACAAAGCTCTGATTTCATGCACCCAGCATCAATACTTCAAAGAACTATAAGGCTTGCTTGATTCACCATAGCACTCAAGCACAGAGCACATAAGGCTGTTTCCACTTTTACAGCAGTTATATCTCAGATAAGATTCTGTAATTTGTTTAGCATAATGACAATTTCATGAAAGTATTTAGTCAAACTGTGATAGTCAAGGAGGTCATCTGTGATTTTGCATAGTTTGACCTCGGTGTTCATACAGAATAAAAATCTACATTTATTTGTGTTCAGTGAGTATTGATCATCTTCATTGTTCACATACCACATCCACAGAGCTGTTATGAGTATTAGAGCCAGAAAGACCACCACTCCCACTGTGATCAGCTTTAACACTGAGCCCCCTGATGAACCTTAATAAAGAAACCAGATGATACCTTAAAGCAGAAAAACAATAACTATGTTTACATGCACACCAGTAGTTCGATATTAGTCTGTATAAGACTCCTATTCTCATTAAGCTGTGATCATGTAAACAACATGGTTTGACTGTTATGGCCAATTGAAATATATGGTCCAGGCCATAGACATGTAAACACTTAGACCACTTCACAGATAGCTTGAAACATTTTAGTTATTTTTTTTTTTTGTACCCCATATGAGATGACAGCTTTATGACACTAAATCTGAGTGACAAAAGGAGAAAGGCTCACTCCTCTGCAGAGAGGAAGAGAGATCCTGTTCAATATTTTGTCAAAAATAAACATTATTAGTTTGTATAGAAAGAAAAAAATAAGCACAGGTATTTTGAAATGGCAGGACACTCATGCGTGGATAAATGTAGGTGCATCATGAAGAGGTGTTTCACTCTGTAAAGGCAGATTACACTGGCATGTAAACAGGACTATAAATGCACAAGTCTGTTATACAGCTCTTGTACACACTTTGGTGTGGTCCAGTTTCTTAGACTAACTAAGAACTTGGATGGGCTTTTGTGTGCATGTGAAGAAAGCTACCTGGATAACCTGAGGACATACACTATATGGCCAAATGTATGTGGACACTTGTGTGAGCTTGTTGGATATCCCATTCAAAAACCATGGCTATTAATATGTAGTTGCCCACTTCCCCCCTCCAGTTGCAGCTGTAACAGCCTTTTCTGGGAAGGTTTTCCACACGATTTTAGAGTGTGTCTGTGGGAATTTGTGCCCATTCAGTGAAAAGACCATTTGTGAGGTCAGACATGATGCTGGGCGAGAAGGTCTGGTCCGCAATTGATGTTCCAGTTCATCCCAAAGGTATTCAGTAGGGTTGAGGTCAGGGCTCTGTGTGGCCTTTATAGTTCCTCCACACCAAACGTGTCAAACCATGTTTTCATGGACCTTGTTTTGTGCACAGGGACACGGTTATGCTGGAACAAGAAACAGCATTCCCCAAACATTATCCTTCACTAGAACCTAGTCCAGGCCCTCCAAAACAGCATTTCTCTATGAAGATCACATAGCTATGTGCATGATTTTATAGATTAAGAGACCCTTATTAGTCCCACAATGGGGAAATATCACCTCCGCAATCTAACCCATCCGTGCAGTGAAACACCACATACACACTAGTGAATGCACACACACTAGGGGGCAGTGAACACACTTGCCTGGAGCGGTGGGCAGCCCTATCCGCAGCGCCCGGGGAGCAGTTGGGGGTTGGGTGCCTTGCTCAAGGGCACTTCAGTCATATTCTGTTGGATCAGGGGATTGAACCAGCGACCTTCCGGTCACAGGGCTGGTTCCCTAACCTCCAGCCCGTGACTGCTTAAAAGCACACAAAGACGAGGCAGCCAGGAGTCTAACCTAGAATCTGACCCTTATACACATGTTAGCAGCAAGTGTGGCTGAAACACCTGAACTCAAAAATTAAAATGGATGTCCACATACTTTTGGCCATTTAGTGTACATGTATTTTCCGTTTGGTCACCATGTAAATATTGATTGCTTTGTATCAAAAGTGTGCACAGTTACCTGTAACTTTCAGAGTGACTCCAGGTGATCCAGTAAAGGTCTCTCCAGACTGAGTGCTGAACTGAAAGCGATATTCTCCAGAGTCTCTCTCTCTCACATCTCTCATTCTCAGAGTGCAGTTTCTCTCTTTATCTCCAATAAACTCCACTCGACCAGCAAACTGCTCTTCCTCACTCAGCTCCTCTGACTCCACTTCAGGCCGAAAGTAAAACCAGAAAGCTTTATTAACTCTCTCAGCTTTGGGATGTGAGTAAGTGCAGAGAAAATCCACTGATAAACCCTCCACAGCATCGATCTGTCTTTCTGAGTAACTCACATTCATCTCTGAGTCCTCAATAAAAACATCTGTAAGAAACACAAATCACTGCTGCTTTATGTGATCAGTTTATTAATAATCAGGAGAGAAAATCTCTGTATTGAGCAGCACTTCACTCACCGACTGGAGAGGATTTACGTGTTGATCTGCTGCTAACAGAGCAGGAGTAACTGCCAGCATCAGCTCTGCTGGATAAAACGAGAGGCTGGGGCATGTTGTAAGGTGTGTATCTGTTTATATATTCTGAATTCTTGTACCAGTAGTAGAAATCAGGTTTAGAGGTCAGACTGCAGGAAGTGCTACAGGTGAGAGTCACTTCCTGTCCACTCTGGGTCATCTTCAGCTGCAGATCTGAATAAAGATATAGTTCATTACAAGATCATGGAAATATTCAAAATTTAAGAGTGTTATAGTTTTACTGTTTTACTACCTGCAACTGTTACTGTAACCGCAGGACTGGAGTGTTTCTCTCCTTGTTCTGTGATGATCATGAGGTGATATTCTCCTGAGTCTCTCTCTCTCAGCTCTCTGATTGTAAGAGTTGAGCTGGATCTTGTGTTTAGAGTGTTCACTCGTCCTGTGTAGTCTGAGTCTAAAGCTAAATCCTCTGGATGTGTCTCATTCCTCCATTTAGCTTTCTGTTTGAAGCTGAACCAGAAAACAGTTTTGGTGTTGATGTTTGAGTAAGAGCATTTCAGGTTCAGGTTCACATCTGACCCCCGCAGAGCACAGACAGTCTGAGGACTGCAGGACACACTGACACTCTCACCCAGGCACCCTGAAATGGAGAGCACATTACTGGAGAGAGCATCCTGTGAAACAGACTGTTATATTGTTTTTTACATCATTGTGGAAAAACTACTGTTTCTGTAATCTCCAGCTGTGGGGGAGTAGCTAAGTAGCGCGCTACTTTTTGTTGCTAACTACAAATTTTTGTAGCTAGTAGCTGTAGCCGCTGCAGTTTTATGAAATGTAGCTAACAGCTGTAGCGCCTACACATTTTGTGTAGCTATAGCGGAAATTTTCACTACAATTTCGTTACAGGCTTCAGACAGTCCGCACAAAATCTGAACCACAGAATGCGGTGGTTAACTGGTCTGGTGGCAACTGTGCAATCCTGACTGAGCCACGGACAGTTCGAGCAAACGGTCATGCGCTGATCACCCCTTACTAGCAGGCTTAGCTCAGAGGTTGCAACCGAAATGTCCTTTCAACAAAAATGAAACCACCTTGGGAGCCACGACATTTTAACATTATAACCGTTTTACCATCTTGGCTGTAAATAAGTCTCAGTATGTGCTGATGTGCTAGTATCGGCTGAAAATCTAATATAAACGAAAGCACAGACTTACTTTGCTCTGCTTTAACCTTTAGGTCAGCTATAACCGCTTTTCTCGCACCTCAGTCAGGAGTTTCTCCACGAGTTTCTTGTAAAATGTCTCTCAATGTTCGACTTTTTATGAGGCTGAAGTTGCTTCTCATTCTCCAGCTTCTCATTCAAATTGTCCCGTTCCACCTTAAATGGTGCCTGAGGTGCCAGATTGTACTGCTGCACCATTTAAGGTGGAACAGGAGAATTCGAACGACAAGTTGGTGAATGAGAAGCGTCTTCAGCTTCGCTAGTTGTTGCAGATTAAACGTATCAGGAAACCAGCTGGAGTGATTATAACTGCAAATAAGTCCATTCATCTCCAAACTATTGATGTTCATCTTAAATCTTTCTCTTTGCCTTTTCATTAGCTATGAGCTAGGCGCGGTTATCTGCTGTGGTGACCAGCAGTCTGTGCGTCAGTCTTCAGCGTTAAAGGGTGAATTAGCAGTTATGCGTTAACTCCAGCGTTTAAGACCATTTATTGTGAAAACTGTTAGAACTGTGTGTTATAATGATTTTACAGTAAAGGAGGATCATGTTATGTTATTTTAGCTAAATATCTAGTTGCTTGCTGTGGAGCCGCAGCAGCTCTGCAGCAGTGGAGAGATTATTCAGGCCTGATTCTCACCCCAAACAGGGTCAGAGTCACTGATGAGGATTTTGAGGCTGAAGTGTTGCTGAAGTTTAATAAAGGCTGACTGAACAGATCCTGCTGAAATGTTTAAATTGGAGCAGTTTTATTTCAACAGTTGACAATGTTTTGCACAAAGTTGTTTATTGATGTATTCAGTTATTTTTGTTGATTTTTGTTTGGAAAAACCTGGAATGATTGACTTTACCTTTACTTAGTCTAAATTTTTGTTGGATATCATACCTTTGGTTGTGTAAGTTTGATTGTTGGTTACACTTAATCTCACTTTTTGGTGATCTTTTTGTACATTTGCAGCTTTTCAATTGTGTGTTTCTTTCTGGCTCATGATTAAATGTAGTGTCTTGTTCACACTTTCAGTTGGGCTTGTTTGGTGTGTCAGGTGGAGATTCACAAACATTTTGACAATCACGCTTTGAAAGTAGCTAAAAAGTAGTGCACTACTTTTTCTGGAAAAGTAGCTAAATTGTAGCTAGCTACAAATTTTGGGAAAGTAGCTACAAAGTAGCTAACTACAAATTTTTCAGTAGCTATCCCAACCCTGCTGTTGTGTTAGGTATGGGATCAAACTGCCCCCAAAACAATGTCACTGGACAGCTCAATACGCTTGGAGGGGAATGCTAACTGCCAATTCTGTTATGTCAGCTAACAGATGCCTGCTTTGGCTAGCATTGCACTGAGTGATGACAGGAGAAGGGGGGCCATCCTACCCATCCAGAGAGAGCGAGGCCAGTTGTGCTTTCTTGGACTCCCAGCCACAGATTTCTGTAGGATCACCGCGGATTAAACTTGGGTTCTCCAAAAAACTAATCATTCTTGACTGGTCAGGAATAGAAACATTCATTTCATGTTTCTGCCCTCTAGGAAGACTGTGTGTGGACTCTCCTATCTACGATTTGGCTCATTCCAGCTGTGGCTTCTCCCTGGCTCTGCCCATTCATAACCACTCACACCTACAGCTTATTCTAGAATAATTTACTTCAGTATATTTTCCCCTTTTCCATTTGCTCTTTGTGAACTCTTGTTGTATCTGTTTGTGCAGTTCTGAGTCTCATTGTTTTTTTTGTTTTTTTTTCTGTATTTGACTTGTTCTTTTTGCTCTGCTTCTAATTATGGATTTGACTGGACTGTACATGCCTGCTAGTGTTATGACCCCTAACTGTGACGACTCAAAGTGTTGGATTGCCCCAAATAAGATGCTCTGCAAATGCCCCCTGCGTCCTCCTTAGACCCAAAGCAAATAATATAAAAACAAGTTAACTGGCATGGGTATAAAAATAATTAAGTTGCAAGTTATTTCCTGCAGATAAGAACTGAAAAAAGTGTACTGCCTATTTTATGTCTGTATTCGTACCTGATTAGAATTCATTAGTATGTATCTGTCCATACCAGGGTCCTTTCTGTGTGGAGACAGCAATTAAAATGAAAATTTACTCTACACTTTTTGAAAGACCTCTCACAATGGTATCAGTTGCAAACAATGCAGAGCAGGAACACAGTGTGTGTGTGTGTGTGTGTGTGTGTGTGTGTGTGTGTGTGTATCTGTCCATTCTTGATAATGTAGCCTATACTGCTATACAGTTTGCTCTCACATTGCAAGCGCAGGAACACGTTACATTTACAGGGTCACTTTAAAAATCTATTCTGGTACAGATTACTGGGCATATGGTTGAAGATGACTATTTTCTGGGGTTTTTTTCAGTAACTGAACTGTTTTCTTTACTGTCAACTTTACTGTGTACCTAGCTCACTATAGCAAACAAGTACAAGTTTATGCTAGTAACCAGCAGTCAGTTCCTACACTGATGCAGGGTAATGCTGCGTTTACATGTTGCTGTTAAAAACTATAGTTTCGTGCCTTATCGATGGCCATGAGCAGCTGTGTAGGTGTGTGAATGCCGCCATGGTGTTAGCGTCTGCTTTGGCCCTCACTTTTATTTGAAGTGAAAAAAAGCACAAGAATGAAAAAAATCATTTCACTGTGTTGTTTGCACTGTAAAAAACAAAGAGAAAACAAACAGTAGAATGTCTTTAAGTGACAAAAATATCCTTTGCTCCTCGCTAAAAGGCAAAGGGTGACATTTGGTTGTCCAGTTTCCATTTTCATAAAGCAAAAGCATCATTGGGACTTCACACAGCTTGGATTGAGCTGATTTTGGAGATGCAGCACCATACGTGACAAAGCTGAGGTCGAACTAATCCTTTTTTTGTTATAAATAGTTTGAGCTGGGAGTCAACTATCTAAAATAATGTTGCTATTTTTTCATCCAAGAGATTGAGCTTGGTGTGTGAGTGATAATATAATCCTGCTAGTATTCACCCTGTTTTTATAATGTACCTTTAATCTGATCACTGCCTTTTCCAGCAGTAACACATTACAGTTACTTTTTATGCAGTTAACATAACACAACCCTGCACACTTCATGGAGAATACACACATTGTAGAATTAATTTTAAGCAAAATAATCTACACTAAAATATACAAACAGTTATACTAGGCTATTACTCACTTTCTGGGCTATTATTATGAGCAGACTTTATTAGAACATTATCCTCATACGAGTATTATATGTTTAAACACTGCAGCTGTTATACTGCTGGTACCACCATGCAACACCAAAATCTGTTCTTGTTTGAAAATATAAGTTTTCAGTTGATATAATAATGTACAGAAAACAGGGAAGCTAAAATGGGAATCTCAGGAGGTTCTTTATAGCTGGAGTGTCCCAAATCTGCATTTGGTGTTTCTCAGCTCTAACATATCCAAATAATTGGCACATCAACAAACGTTTCATGAGTTATGAAAGAATTATAATTCATTAAAAACAGATTAATCCTACCTGAAACACACAGCAGGGTGATGAGTGATAATATTCCACATTCAGAGCTCATGATTCCACTTTTACTGGAATCACACAGAAGAACACATTTGTGTAGTTCATGAATGTAACAATCAGATGCTGTAAACAATCAGATTCTCAGTTTGTTCTTCCTACTGAAGGAGACTGAAACTTTCCTTTGTGGTTTTACATATTCATCACAGTAATTGTTTGATGGCAAAGCCTACAGTTACAAGAATACAATTATAGATTAAAGACAGCAATTAAAATGAAAATTTACTCTACACTTTTTGAAAGACCTCTCACAATGGTATCAGTTGCAAACAATGCAGAGCAGGAACACAGTGTGTGTGTGTGTGTGTGTGTGTGTGTATGTGTGTGTGTTCAGTGTTTCATGCAGCAATTTTCCTTCCCTTTTTCTGAGCATTACAGTTGAAATAAACAACGACCACAAATGCACTTTATAGGGGATCTCATTTCTTTATTGTTTTCTATTAATTATTACCTGTTATAGTTTGATTAGTAAGAATAAATCTACACTGGCAGACAGATATACATAATAAATACACATACATAGTTGATATAAAATGTTTGTGTAGTTTGACATCTTCCACAGAAACTACACATCCCAGAATGCTTTGCTCAAACAGGAACATGAGGTTAACATTGGTGGGAAGAGCTTTATGTTACATCATCTACCAGTAGAGTTTGATGCAATATCACACACGCACACACACACACACACACACACACACACACACACACAGCATTGCGATGCAGCTGAATTACAGAAGAACTCTAATAAATATGTACTCATTTAGAGTAACTTCATCTTAAGAATGTGAGAATGTGGTAATTATGTCATTAAGATTGTGTTTAATGTCCAGTTCAGCCTGTGCTCTTTTTTCCTCTGAGTGGGGAAAGAAGTGCGTGTGGCTTCCTGTATCTGTGACATCACACAGGAAAAACTAACACAATTACACAATCATTTCCATTAAACTGAAACCACTAAGTGATGTTTACTTTCAAAAGTCTGTTTTTATTCCTTTAAATCTACAAAAAATTATGAAAGTTGACAAATTGATCCAAATTACCGTAGTGTTTAAGTGCACATATAAACCCTAAGACCTCTTACTGATGTTATCCAATAACCTACACTACTCTTATAATCTCTTTTGCCTATTGTACCATCCTATGAAGGCAAATTTCATTTAGATTACTGTCTATATGTTCATCACAAAATGACAGTGAGGTTTAAATAATACCAGAACTCTAACAGTTAAAATAAGAAATGCTGATACAGCAAATCATCTCTAATTAATCAGCAGTCTTATATGGAAAAGACAGAACAGTGCACCAAGCTGAGTGTGTGTTTGTGGTCTAGTTGAGTGTGTAACTATGATGAGTGCAGTGCAGAGACTCTTCAGTGCAGCAAAAATGAGTTAATTAACTGAAACCCAAAGCTTCAAAAATGTACTTTCATAATTCATAATATACCTAAAAAACATAATAATCAGTAATTACTACAAATACTCACTATTATTGTTATCATGAATTATGCATATATGTAGGGGTGTGGCTACACGGGCGTCACCACCATTACCACCACAACTCTGACCTCAAAATAAATAATATGAATAAAGAAAACAACACTTACTAACACTAAATCTTATGTTAGTATTAGCTTACACACGTATAAGTGAGCAAGGTTAAAGGTACATGCTACTTTGCTTTTTTGGTGTTTGAAGGAGAGTGGTGTAAAAACAAGCATACCTCACATAATAAGAGTGGGTATTTCAAACCATTTTCACTTGGTACCAGCTTTAATATAATAATAGTAAGAATGATTTTAGTCTAAAATCACAAGTTAATGAGACATGTCATTGTAAGTTGGTAACCTTTTTACTTACAATTTTGGATAAGCACTTAGACAGAGACAGAGAAGAACAGACCATGTGGAGGAAAAGGAGGTTGAAGTAAAGAGAAAAGAGACAGATGTGGAGGCAGAAGAGGCTAATGGAGAGGGAGAGATGGAGAGAGGAAGAAGAGGACAGCAGTGTCAAGGTGGCAACAAGTCATAGGAGACTGAATGGTAATACCTTGTTGTTTTCTATATTGCAAACTGTAATTTATAGTTCAGAACACTTGGGACAACAGACAAATCTGTTATTCAACAATTAATTGTTTGACGTATTACTACAGAGAACATATGTGGCCTTTATAGTAATACGATTATGCAGCCATTCATTTTGCACCAAAGTACAAATCAGATATTCTGCAAATTAGGGTGGGTTGGTATTACCTTTTTTTAATACCTTGAAACCATCTCCAGATATTACTGCAATATGAGGTATTACCAGAGGGGGGTGGGTGGGGGATGGCGGGGCAGGTAAAGAGTTGTAAAAGCGTTTGGTACCTTTTTTGCCATCTCAAAAAAAAAAAAAAACTAAATTCAAAATCCAAAATAATCAAAAACTGTAGTTCGCTTATGTGGTCACCAACAGGTGAGCACAGTGCATGATTTTCAAGGGGTCATTTAATATGTCAAACCATCCCTCTAATAATTGATACATGTTAAACTGTACTGCTAACTAGGAGAGAGGAGCTGGTAACAGCTCTGCTCACCACAGAACAGGTTTGATTCTGGCTAACTAAAGCACTGACACAAGCTTAGATGATAATGATTAAAAACTGAGGGAGTGAAGTTGAGCTGCTGAAGGGACTGAAAGGGGAAACAAAACCTGTTCCTTGGAACTTGGATCTGTAGCCTGATTGGCTGACTTAACGTTAGCTTAGCGAGCAGGATACAGACCCAAACAGTGCCACACACCACAGTAAATGTTTGATTCTGACTAACTGGTGCTCTGCTGACTCAGAATATTTGAAAAGTCATGAAAGTAAAAAAAAAAATAATGGAAAATTAGAATGTATATAATATATTATATGCAAATCAGCTTCTTTAACATTACTCTTTCTTGTAATGAAGTACCATGACATACTTGCACTCATTTCACCACTACTGCGAGGACATGTCCATACCACTTCACATCGATCCCATGAATTGGTGGAAAGCGAAAGAGGGCAAATACCTGCCACTAGCACAGCTAGCAAGAGCCTAGTTGTGTGTGCCAGCTATGTCTGTGCCGTCAGAGACAGTGTTTTATGAAGCAAGGCTAATCCTCAACTGGCTTTGTCCTTGACTCGACCCTATAAAAAGATATCAAAGTGCTTCTAGTTCGCAATTTCCACTGTCTGAAATGCATTATGAAATGGCAATTAAGAGGAACTTGGAAGTCAAGGCAAGATCTGGAAGACCAGGAAAACTCTCAGACACAACTGCTTGTTTGCTGGCCGAAAAGGCAAAGCAAATCCCCCATATGACAGAAAAGACCTGCAGGAAGGTTTAGCTGACACAGAAGTGGTGGTGCTTCATTCTACTGTGCAGCTCTGCTTGCATAAACATGACCTGTGTAGTGAGTGGGGAGCATAAAAAAACGGTTTATGTCTTGTAATGGGGCATTATTTAGGTATGAGCTTGGCACTGTATAGCAGTATATGTGGTGATGCTGCTATAATAATAGCCCAAAGTTGCAATTAAGCTTATGATTTTGTTTTTTTTCTGATAGATTTACTCACTTGCATACACCTATAAAGCACATTTAGCCAAGGGCTGCTGACCTATGACCAGGTATGTGTGGGTTACACATGGTCATTAGCTTTGGTGGAAAGCTAATGTTGGAACTGAATAATGGTGGAATTGTCTCTTTGGGTTTAAATATGAAGAAGGCAACATTGTTAACATGTCTGACTCGTGGCTAATATAAAGTTTTTTATTTACATTTAGGCTGTGATGGACTGGCAACCTGTCCAGGGTGTATCCTGCCTTCAGTCTAATGACTGCTGGGATAGGCTCCAGCTCCCCCCACGACCCAAGAGGATAAGCGGCTTAGACGATGTGTGTGTGTGTGTGTGTGTGTGTGTTTACATTTAGGCGTTTACTGTAAAGTGCAGACATCTGCCAGTGTTCTTTCCTGCCCCTTTTTGTCTTTGTTTCTTTTTTTATTCTAAAAGGTTGTAATGTGTTTTTAACTTTATGATCAGTGTAAAGCCACTTCCAAAATAAGATGTGCAGCTCAACCTGTGTATACACCCTTAGTAAGGAACAGGTGGGTGTGAGAGTTTTAGCCACTGGTAGTAGGTCACTGGTGTGCAGTAAATCTGAGTATTGCAGAGATTTGTGGTGTACCAAAGTATTTTTATTGCTGTTAATGGAATGTGTTTGACATGTTAGTAATATATATATATTTATATATATATATATATATATATATAATATTTGTTCCTGCTTGAGTGTGGATCACTGGTGGAGCCAGCTTACTTATAAACATTTGTGAAAGAATGGATCGTTCTAAAGAGCTTGCTGAATTCGAGCGTGGTGCTGTAATAGGAGGCCACTGTTGCAACAAGTCAGTTTGCTAAATTTCTTGCCTCCTAGATCCTAGATTATCAACTGGGAGTGGTATTATTGAAAAGTGGAAGCATTTAGGAACCACAGCGATTCAACAGTAGACCACGTAAAGTTACAGAGCGGGTTGCCGAGTACTCAGGTGCATAGTGCAGAAAAGTTGCTAATGCTTTGCTGACTCAATAACTACAGAGTTCCAAACCTCCTCTGGCATTAACATCAGCCCATAAACTGTGTCCCGGGAGCTTCCTGGCATGGGTTTCCATTGCCGAGCAGCTGCATGCAAGCCTTACATCACCAAGCACAATGCCAAGCATCAAATGGAGTGGTGTAAAGCTCACCATCACTGGACTCTGGAGCAGTGGAAACGTATTCTTTGGAGTGACGAATCACACTTTTCTATCTGGCAGTCTGATGGACAAGTCTGGGTTTGGCAGATGCCAGGAGAACGTTACCTGCCTGATTACACTGTGCCAACTGTAAAGTTTGGTGGAGGAGGGATAATGATATAGGGTTGTTTTTCAGGGGTTTCCGAAGCCCCTTAGTTCCAGTGAAGGGAAATCTTAATACTTCAGCATAACAAGACATTTTGGACAACTGTATGCTTCCAACAGTTTGGGGAAGGCCCTTTTCTGTTCCAGCATGGCTGAGCCCCAGTGCGCAAAGCAAGGTCCATAAAGACATGGCAGGGTGGGATTGTTGTGGAAGAACTTGACTGCCCTCACAGAGCCCTGACCTCAACCCCATCAAACACCTTTGGGATGAACTAGAATAGAGATTGTGAGCCAGGCCCTCTCGTCCAGCATCAGTGTCTGACCTCACAAATGCTCTTCTGCATGAATGGAAAAGAATTTCCACAGACACTCTCCAAAATCTTGTAGAAATCTTCCCAGAAGAGTGGCAACTGTTACAGCTGCAAGGCAGGGTGGACCAACTGAATATTACTGCCTGTGAATTTAGAATGGGATGTCATAAATGCTTCTGTAGGTGTAATGTGTAGGTGCCCCAAAACCTTTGTCCTTATAGTGTACTTCAAGAAAAGCAAGCTAAAGCTTTTGAAATTGCCCCTGACTTAACCATTATTGAAAATCTGTGGGTGGATCTTCAACAGCATGAAAGACAGCTCAAGAATATTGTAGAACCAGAATGATTCTGCAAAGAAGATTGGATAAAAATGACTAAAACAAGCATGGAAAGACTTCTGGCTGGTTTCAAAAAGTGTTTACAAGCTGTGATAACTGCCAAAAAGGATGTTACTAAGTATTGACTTAGTAGGGTGCCCAAACTTTTGCACATGCCACTATTATTTTTTTTTCTATTTTTTAATTTAGTTAAATATAACGTTATGTACATTAAAGTTTGCAAAAATGTTATTTTTTTAAAAAGAGCCGGAATTTACATCTTTTTAATTTAAAATCGACAAAAATATGTAGCTGGGCCAGGGGTCCCCAAACTTTTGCAACTTTTGCAACAGTCTGTCTTTGTTTAAGGTCTCTGGCTGAGAATGTGTAAGCACACCAACTTTTTTAAAAATCTGTCTGTCTAAGCAAAATATTCTAATACCTTTTCTGGCAGCTGCGTCTGGCTCGACCATGGTTTCCTGATTTTTAGCACCTCGGCTTAGTGTTCTTGCAAAAGTTGTTTGTTCTAGCACCCTCCCAGAGCTCAGAGGAGAACAACCAGATAGAGTGAGGAGGTGGTGGGATCAGAAAAGGGGACAAGAGGAAAAAATTCCTTACAGAACATAACTAAAAAAAATTAAAAACAACGTTAACATGGTTTTTCTCACACGTTGGCCATGATGGCTTTCCATAGACAAAGGCAAAACAACTTCAGGCCACTTTCCAAAGATATTGATTAAAACAGTCAGTTTTCTATAAGGACTGAAATATCGTGCTGCATCAAAGTGTCTCCTCAGCTTTTCCTGCTTGATTTGCATTCTGTGTTGTTGCTCCACAGATGTAGAACAGAACGTCCATCTCTCTCAGCTTTTCTCCAGGATCCAGAGCTCCTGCATCTTCAGCTCTGAAAGTCCAGTCCACTGAGCTCATGGTGAGTGTTGTGTTGTTTATGTTGGGGGTTTATGGTTTTGGATCTGGCTGTAGGTCTGAGATGATCATCAGCTGCTTAAACTGTCAGAGGTCTGTGGATCATGAAGAGAGAATCTAGTGACTGTTTTCTTTTTTTTTCAGTTAGACAAATGTAGAACATTAAAGTCTTTAAAATGTTTGTAGGTGTAATAGCATCATTTAGTCACTGGATGGCAGCAGTGAGTGTGCTGAAGTTCACAGAAGTTCACTGAACACACACTGAGCTCTCATAGTTCAGTTATTTTATTACCCGTTAAGGATTTCTCTTCTTTTTCAGTAATGAGAATTACAATTCATTATGATTATTATTATTATTATTATTATTATTATTATTAACCCCCATTTTCCTTATTTCCCTGTCTTTATTCCTTAATAGCTGTCAAATATCATTATTTTCATATTATCATGATAGCATTATATATTAACTAAAGTTAGTTTCACTGTATAGAGAATATTTCACTGTGGAGAGAATATTGTTATCAAAATAATATAATATTTTGTCAGTCTTGCTCTTTTTCATTTATATAAAGATAATCTATCAGTTTATCAGTATATTATAGTAGTATCAGTTATCATCCAGCTTTAGTTATGTTTCTCTCAGTTATGAATCCAGTTTTTCCACATGACTGTATATCTACAAGTAACCTTGAAAATGTAACCTGTTGTTCTAATAGTAAGATCTATTTATTATGAATTCAGTTGATGATAAAGCCAGACAACATATGCATTTAACAGTCTGTAATCACAGATTCACTACTGGAGAATTTGGAGCACTAACCACACAATGTAAGGATAGAGAGTTTAAGCAGTGAGAGAAATATGAAAGATGGTTTTACATATATGTATGTATATATATATATATATATATATATATATATATATACAAACTTACCTGAATGGCAGGAAACTAACAGTTTCTACAGTTATGTCACATAACAATATAGAGTCAAAAATGAGGCTTCAGAAAAAATAATAATACAGAAATACAACAGAGCTTTTTAAAAAAATTGTCTCATTCCAAGATGCTGCTGTTCAAGCAGTTAAAGCTTTATCAGTGTAAACGTATTTGTGTGTGTGTGTGTGTGTGTGTGTGTGTGTGCGCTGTGGATTTCAGTTCAGTTTTTGGAGATGAAGCTCTTATCGTGTCTATTGTGTCTATGAAGAACAGCGACACCATCACCTGACCTCATGGGCTTTGGCCAAGTCCAGCTACAAAGTCCAGCTTGTGGCGACAGAATCCAGCTCCATAATAAACAATCTATACAACAAAGAACACAAAATGCCACTTCTCTGTTATCAACAAACAGAAGATTTTTTTGCATGGAAAATCTGATCTCCTAAATCTCATCTAAAAGATTTCAATACATTGGTTGACCGATTAATACAAAATACAGTTTTCATCCACAGACTGTTTCAACACAGGAGCACTGCAGTGTGTTAACAAGCTATGAAATTCTGTCTTAAAACTTATTAAATGCTTTACACAGAAAAGATAAAACATTTTGTTTCACTTACATATTCACTGTTAAGTTTCAGTCTTTATATGGACTTAATGTCAACGTTTCGTAGTTCAGCATTTCATGTTGTTTTTTTTTTCGTTAGCTTATTAGCTGTAGCTTCCTAACTCTGAACAAGCTAGCTGTCACCACATGTCGTTATCACTACTCTGTTTTTTTATGGTGCAGACCTCTTAATACATGCATACTAGTTGTTCTTCTTGACTGTTTAAATGTTAATGAAGACATTTTTTCCCTGTTTGTCCCACTTATTATCAGCCTGCCACTAACCCTTTAGGGCACGGTGGTCACTGTGAGAAACCAACTTGTTTTATCATATTTCTCGATTTGCATTGGTTTAAAGAGGAAACAGCTACATTTTCTGAAAATGTTTAATGCTGCTCTGGAGACAGTTAAAAAAGTGCCACACAGGAAGTGATGTAAGAACTGTGTTTTTTTTTCTGCAAAGCTGGGTTTGCATGGTTGTTGGAGGAGCCTGTCCAAAGCTGCTTACCAGGTGATCCAGGTTGGTTTTGTATGTATGGTTGTAGGTTTTAACTGTAGATAACATGCTATAGAATGAGAATTTACAAAATAATTATTAAAATAAATAATATGTGCACTCTACGAGGCCAAAATGTGGTGGTTTTGCCTAGTAACCACTGTGAATATAAGTGAAGTAGATGGTCACATGGCTAAAAATTGGTGGTTACCCAGAATAACCACAGTGCATTTAGGACAAACACATAATCACATGGAGAAGTGGTAAAAGACATTGAGCCTATAGGATAACATTGTGTTTATTTGTTTGTTATTCAAAACTAGAGACAATTCACAGAGCTAATTTGATTTATATTGTATATCATGGGAAAACAAAAATGCGTGCTGAGGAGGTAGTAAGAGTGTTGCTGGAAGCCATTCCATCAGATTCTTCATGCAGTGAGAGCAGTGAAAAGGATTTTGAGTGAGGTCAAGGTAGTTATGGATTCCAGGGAAATAAAACGACAGAGGTAGTGAAAGAGACCAGGGCAGTGACCCAGTCATAAATGCACACTTTCTGTAAAGCAAGCAGTTTCCGAATGACAAGATGACATTGAAGAACTTCCATTGAGGTAACAGATTTAGTGAAGGCCAAGACAAGTTCTAATGAAAACTGAAGACTGTCAGCAGAGAGAAGAGCAAGCCAGGCTGAACTCCCAATAAACAAACCATACAAATCTGAAGCTGCTCATCTGCCAGTGTAAAGCACATCAAGACGCTGTGCTGAGTGCAACACTAAGAAGAGTCTGCATTGCACAAAATGGATGTACACAGAGTGCGAAGTTGGGCTGTGCATCAGCCGGACAAAGAACTTATCTTCACAAAAGATGAAAGAAGACAATGAAATTATACAGCAAGCTGAGTATTAAATGAAAAATGTAAATGATATAGTTACAGTGGTTACTCAGAGAAACCACCTCAGAAATGACCTCTGACCCTGAACCTAAAAAATCTCACCCAAAATCTGTTTCAGTTAAATGGTTTGTAACTTGTTCATATCAGTAAATCTATTCGTGTGCCTGAGAAGGTTAAGAGCATGAAACAACAGGTAACTCACCAGAGTTTCTCCAACAAAAACAGAGAATAGACACAACCAACGGCAAACTTCTCTCTTCTGCTGAAATATGTGATAAAATCTTGACAATTTACCTTTTTTTAAAGCTGAATAAACAACAAGCTTTAGCAATGAAAAGATGCAAAAAGTTGCACAGGTCTTTTCTCTACAGTTAAAGGAGGCATAAACGGGAAAGTTGCCCCCTCCTGGATATTACAAGAACTGCAACTCTCTGGTGTAGGTATAGTCTTTGTAAACACTGAAACGTTGATCGGGGTTATACAAATATCACTAACATCACCTTTTTATCCACCTCTTTATTCACACTTATATAACTGGCAGCACTGAAAAAGGAAAGTAATCAAACTGTCTGAAATAATGATGTACTGTGTATTAAATGATATTCAGTTGTCAGTGTGTTGAAATGAATGCAGTGTCTTCCTCTTTTGTCTGCATGTTGGTGAGTGAATTAAAAATGTTTTCACAGGTTAATGGCTGTGCTGGAACATAAGATGAGATAACGATTGTCTTGATAGTGCTGCTACTTTATGTCAGTGTTCCCCAACCTGGGTTTATGGCGGGGACATGTGTAGGTTTGTGTTTGTGTTGTACACATTGTGACTCCTGGTTCCTATCACCTCCACTATACAGACAGTAAGTTTCTCTACAGTCACTACTACTGGCAAATATTTCACATCAAACAATGCCTTTGTTTACAATTAATTTTGAAAAATTGATGGAGTTGCCCTTTAACTTTACATTTAGGTCATACCATGCTAACTCTTTTACGGCCTATCAGGGCACATCATAGATTTTCATGACAAAATTCAAACTGTAACTTGAAACAAGGGAATGTGAAGTGGGGTGATTTGATAAACACAAATGAACAGAATCCTGTAGGTCAGTGTTGAACACCAACCGCCATCATAATTTTATACTATGAGATCGTTTTAATTGTACGATTATAATAGTTTATTAGAAATTAAGTATTTGTGTGTGTATAATGTACTGATACTACAAGATCCACAATGCATTGCTGAAACACTGGCTAATGCTGCCTTCAAGTCCTCCTCGGAAGTTCCTACTAACGACTTGATTTGTGTTCAAGCGGTTTTGGTTGGAAATAAATAGAAATAATGTTTTTAGTTTACTTTTTCTGTGTGTATATATTATATCTGTATTTCCATGTATAGATGGTTTCAGCCTGCAGTGTTAATGTTGTGACTGATAAATAACTGAAACACGGCCAGTTTATCAGAGGCTTTCATTACTTTTTTGTTGACACAACCCCAACTCAGAAATTTGGGGCTCATTGAAAAATCCAAGTTTCCCACTAGTAAATGTGATCCGTCTCGTAAATACGATCCATCTTGTAAATACGATATTTCTGACATGCCTTGAAGGCAGCATATGAAGCAGGAGTATGAGATACACAGTAGTGGGAGGAGCTTCTCTTCCTTCATAGTGTCAAAGTGGGATGAATGTTATCTGTTTACAGAGATGTATTGAAAAACCGGTTCACTTCAAAAGTTCTTATAGAAGCTGTTTAAACTCTCCACACTTGCATGTTATAAGAGTAAAACTGAATCACAGATGAGACTGATTTAAACACCATGTGTGGAAGACAGATGTTGGGATGTTAATGGCCGATTTGCAACTTGCACACTGCAAACACTCTGTTTGGTGTTGTGTTTGAGAGTATAAAGTAGAGTAAATGTCATGATTCTAAACTCATACTGTACTGACTGACTCTCTCGTCTGCTTTCCTTTTCAGTTCCTGTTTCATGATCAGTTACACACAGATACAGTTCTGTGTCCCTCCTACATTAATGTATTAGTGCAACTAAACACATAGTGTTTAACCAGTGCATCTTCTAGGTTGTCCAGGAGCTACTGTAAAGACTGCTATAGAAGCAGTGCCCTAAGAATACTCTTACCAACAGCTCTACCTTTACTAGCCTTGCAGCACATAGCTATTTATTTCCAGCAGTCAGTGTAGTTAAGTACTGGGGGGTTGGGGTAGTAAACGCAATGGGGCGCATGGCGCAGGGGTGGGGTTCAGTCTTTTTTGGACCTCAAATATGGATAGCATCAAAAATATACAACCATGACTCAGAGAAAGATCCAGTTTCCTAACAACATACCTCACCAGTTAGATTTCATTCACACTACACAGACAGACCTGATGTATTTGTCTCCCTCTTCTTCATAATGCAGCTCATCCATAGTAGACCTGAGCTCAGGTGTGTCTTTCTGGGTAATGTAGTTAAACAAGTGTTACAAGTGTTAGAATTAGTGTTAGAGAATTCTTATGTTATATAGACTTTAAAAAATAGAAATATATCCACAGGCATCCATATCCAAAGGCCCCCCATCACTCATTTGCTGATGTAACAGAAGTCAGTGTTCTCCTTCAAGTGTGTTGAGCAGTCTGATGGTGTTGTTTTAGTGGCAGTTCCAAAAGATGTGGTGGTGCTTCAGGTGACTCTGAAGAAACACATATTAGACTTCACCCTCCCAGTCTGGTAGCATCCTGTGATGGGGGAGGACCAACCAGCTGGTGGAACTGGTCATGACTAAATGAGGGAGAAACTGAGGATAAATGAATAAATACAATTAGCTCTATAAGTATTTGGACAATGACACAACTTTATTTTCACCACTACAATGGATTTGAAATGAAGCAATCAGGATGTGGTTGAAGTGTAAACTCACAGCTTTAACTTAAGGGGTTTAACAAAAACACTGAACTAACCGTTTAGGAATTAAAACCATTTTTACATAATACCTCCATTTCCATGGACTAAAAAAGTAATTGCACAGTTGACTGATAAGCAGTTTAATCACCAGGTGATTAACTTGTTTTCTTGTTATTTCATGAAAAATTAAGCAGATAAAAGTCTGAAATTGATTCCAAGTATTTAATATGCCATTGGTAGCTGTTCTTGGGAACTCTCAGTCCAAAAAGGTGTCAATGCAAGTGAAGGGGACCATCATTAGGCTGGAAACAACAAACAAAACATACCTAACAGAGAGATAGCAGAAAACTTTTGGAGTGAGCAAATCAATACATTGGTACATTCTTAAAAAGAAAGAATGCACTGGCAAACTCAGCAACAGTGAAAGGCCTGAAAGACCACGGAAGATAACTAAAAGTGGATGATTGCAGAATTCTTTCTGTGATGAAGAAAAACCCCTTCACAAGATCTAGTCAAGTTAAGTACATTCTAGAGGAGGTTGGCGTATCATTGTAATAGTATAAAATTAAGAGACGCCTTTATGCATGTAAATACAGAGGGTTTAACTCAAGATGCAAACCACTGGTAATACTGAAGGCCAGATTAGACTTTTCTAGAAAATGTCTAAAATGTCTGCTCAGTTTTGGAACAGTATCCTTTGGACAGATTAAACTAAAATTAACTTGTACCAAAATGACGGTAGAGAAAAGTATGGAGAAGGAAAAAAGGGCTTATGATCCAAAGCAGACCATATTACCTGTCAAACATGGTGGAGGTAGTGTTATGGCATAGACATGTATGGTTGCCAATGGAACTGGGTCACTGGTGTTTACTGATGCTGTGAGGGTTGATAGGAGTAGCAGGATGAATTCTGAAGAGTATAGAGCTGTATTTTCTGCTCAGATTCAGTCAAATACTGCAAAACCGAACACCAAAAACAAGCAGCAATTGAAGGCAGCTGCAGTAAAGGCCTGGAAAAGCATCTTAAAGGCCGAAACTCAGAATGGGTTCCAGACTTCAGGCAGTCATGGACTGCAAAGGATTTGCATTCAAGAAATAAAATAGTCCTTGTATTTATAGTTATGATAGCTTGTTCAAATACTTTTGAACCTGTAAAAAAGAAGAGACTATGTGAAAAATGGCTGCAGTTCCTAAACGGTTAATGCAGTGTTCTTGTTACACCTCTTGTGTAACAAGATGTATAAATGTATAAATGTTTTGTGGTCTTGAATAAGAGACGAAAAAGGAAGAGACTGCAAGCTAAAAGGGGGAGGGGTGAGCATGATGACAAAGCAGAACGCACAAATGCGCATTCCGGGTCTCTGCCTGCTCAATCACAATTTTCAGGTGTAGGGTGAGTAAGAGTGAGCACAGCAGTGATAAATATAAATACTTATGAACATTTACTTTATTTATTTTAGTCAGAATTCATCCTGTGATACTTTATGAGTAAAGTTTAGCTAGACCTTTAAGAATCAGCTGAAGGGTGAAGCTGTCATGTCTTCCAGAACATCAGGAAATATCACAGCAGCAGTGACTCTCATATTACTGACAGGTAAACTTTTACATATTTTTATTAAATTGTGTGAACTTAAAATACAGTAAACCTGACAGTGAACTGCTGAGTTGAACCAGGTGTATAAATGTGTTTTAAAAAGACAGAACAACCACAGTAGCTAGTGATTAATAACTGGAACCTTTAATGATCAGTTAAACTTCTGTATGTTTAAATTATTTATCCTAATGTGTATTCTAAACGGTACAAATCGCATTATAAACTGTTTTAAACTGAGGTCAGTTCCTCTTTGGTTTTTAATACCACCAGTCAACTTCAGACATCATTGTTTTGCTCATAGCAACAGCATCAGCAGTTCACACTGCTGTCAGTTAGAGGACGAGAGTTTCCCCCTCACATCTCAACTTGTGTCCATGCTCTGTGTTTACATATGTGTTTGTGTGT
>NW_023495310.1:0-1351 GCF_904425465.1 Colossoma macropomum
CTTTTAATTTGGCTGAAATTCAGTTGGAACGTCTTCCTAGAGCATTCGAATGCGTAACAATTACAAAGATCGCGCTTGCATATGACGGATAGCGGCAGGTGGATTTGAATCCGCTTAAATTTCTTGGTTTTATGTTTTTGTGGTGACGTCTTTTAATTTGGCTGAAATTCAGTTGGAACATCTTCCTAGAGCATTCGAATGCGTAACAATAACAATGAAGGCTCTTGCATATGGCGAATAGCGGAAGGTGGATTTGAATCTGCTTCATTTTCTTGTTTTTATTTATTTATCTGTGGTGACGTCTTTTAATTTGGCTGAAATTCAGTTGGAACGTCTTCCTAGAGCATTCGAATGCGTCCCAATTACAGAGAAAGCGCTTGCATATGGCTGATAGCGGCAGGTGGATTTGTTGTGACGTCTTTTAATTTGGCTGAAATTCAGTTGGAACGTCTTCCTAGAGCATTCGAATGCGTAAAAATTACAAAGACAGCGCTTGCATATGGCGGATAGCGGCAGGTGGATTTGAATCCGCTTAAATTTCTTGTTTTTTTGTTATGACGTCTTTTAATTGGGCTGAAATTCAGTTGGAACGTCTTCCTAGGGCATTCGAATGCGTAACAATTACAATGAAGTGCTCTTGCATATGGCGGATAGCGGCAGGTGGATTTGAATCCGTTTAAATTTCTTGTTTTTTTGTGGTGACGTCTTTTAATTTGTCTGAAATTCAGTTGGAACGTCTTCCTAGAGCATTCGAATGCGTAACAATTACAATGAAGGCTCTTGCATATGGCGGATAGCGGCAGGTGGATTTGAATCCGCTTAAATTTCTTGTTTTTTTGTGGTGACGTCTTTTAATTTGGCTGAAATTCAGTTGGAACGTCTACGTCGGGCATTCGAATGCATAATGATAACAAAGATGGCGCTTGCATATGGCGGATAGCGGCAGGTGGATGTTAATCCGCTTAAATTTCTTGTTTTTATTTTTTTGTGGTGACGTCTTTTAATTTGGCTGAAATTCAGTTGGAACGTCTTCCTAGAGCATTCGAATGCGTAACAATTACAAAGATCGCGCTTGCATATGACGGATAGCGGCAGGTGGATTTGAATCCGCTTAAATTTCTTGTGGTGACGTCTTTTAATTTGGCTGAAATTCAGTTGGAACGTCTTCCTAGAGCATTCGAATGCGATAAAATTACAATGAAGGCTCTTGCATATGGCGGATAGCGGCAGGTGGATTTGAATCCGCTTCATTTTCTTGTTTTTTGTGGTGACGTCTTTTAATTTGGCTGAAATTCAGTTGGAACATCTTCCTAGGGCATTCGAATGCGCAACAATAACAATGAAGGCTCTT